>NC_033633.1:974917-999138 GCF_001540865.1 Ananas comosus | reverse complement strand
ATATATATGTATATATTGAGTGCTGTGTAAATTATGGCATATTCTCTTCCCAAATAAGTACAATTACCGGTATACTACAGAAGTTCTCTTAAAAGCTCCTTATGTGTGGGCTTATTAATATATTAAAAAATACTCTATTTATGTACACCATATAAGTAGGGTGTACCACACACATATCTAAGAAAAACTCTTTTTGAATTTTGAGTATTACCTACAAATTAAGATAGCTGATAAAACTAATGAATAAATATTAGTTTCTGGAGTATAAAATTTATACTTTATTTGTAGATGTATAAATAGTATTGATCTGATATATTTTTTTAAGATAAATTTATAAATGAATATACGACTATTTATAAATTTATAAATTTTACCTCCTCAAGTTATAGGAATATGATTATGTCTCTCTCAGTAAAATAATAATAAAAAAGAATTAACACATGTTTTTCTTTTTCTTTTTTTAAGTAGAAACTAAAATTCATGGATACATAAAGTAGTAGGTAAATAGAAACACTCATAGCAAGATTCTACAATCCTTTTTATGCCGTACAATAACATGCACTGTTCATCATAAGCCTCGCCAAAAGGAATCCAACATGTAAAATAAATGCAAACACTGCATAAATTTCAGAAAAGTGACAGAAAGAAAGAGAAACTCTAATTTGGCCCTTTCAACGTTCACCTTTATCCCAACAAATTCAGCATTAATTAGTGCCTCAACCTTAAGTAAAATTGTATGGCGACCCCTCAATAATAGGACGTTTTGAACCAGGTCCCTGAACTTTATTTATTTTTATTGATATCTTCTTAAGCTATTTCACTCAATTGAATCGACGATTTCGTCAAAATTTGTAACTTTGTTAGCTGTTGATCGCCTCACTTATTAACGAAATCCACGCTTAATTTTCTCAACCGAAACAATAATGTTAAAGTTATAAAGTTTGACGGGAATTCAATTGAAAGTAAATAAAAGTTAAGAAGATATTAATAAATAAATAAACAAAGTTTAGGCAACTATTTCAAATTAATTAAATGAGCCTACAGTTGAGAGGGTCTCGATACAATTTTATCTTCTTTTTTAAGTGCAATAATGTGCAGTAGTACGGGTAATTATTCTTTGTAATCCAAACAACATAATGTACAAAAGCGATAGATATCGATCCACACGATTGATTAGATTGCCTCTGACGAGCCTAACGGTGGCGGCGACGGCCAAAACTGCGCATTCTTTACCTTTGTAATGCTGTTGAGGACACTTAACGGCGTCACGTCTCCGATCACCGTCACCTTCTTCGTTGCAAAGTCTATGTGGAAAGATTTCACCCCTACATAGATATATACGGAGAATAATATGATCAACGCGATTAATTACCGGTAATATATGAATTAAGCACAAGTTTAGCAAGTGATATAAGTATGTGTGATTTTGACATTCACTTATAAAAAGTTAGATATTTGACAAATAAAAAAAAAGTGAATTTAAAGAGCTTCTATGATCAACAAAAAATTGTTAGTTGAATAGGCTAGGCGGACTTTTTTAAGTTGTTCTTCTTAAGTATATATTTTCGTGTGAAAAAAAGCATATATATATTTTTAGTTCTGAAAAGCAGAAGCTTTAAGTTAAAACTTGAACCTAACTTGAGGCGCTTATAGAAAAGATTTAAATAGAAAAACCTCTGAGATAATTTCAAGTAGCTTGATTTACACAAAAAGGACTTTTAGAAAAAGCCCCAATCTTTTTCTTTAATTTCTGAAAATTATAGGAGAAACTTCCATAAAATGAAAGGTAGATTAACCACAAGAGCCTTTTAGTGCATGAAAAAGTACACAAATCAAGTATTTCACAAGCCTCACCTTCCATTTTAGAGAGATGCTTCCTCAGTTTAGCTTCACAGCCTTTACAGTGCAAAGACACCCTCAATACCACAACCTGAGAAAATCATCATTAAATAAAAAGCCACCCAAATGATCAGTGTTTAAATACCTCAAAACAATTAAAGAAAAAAAGAGAAAAACTAAAGACCAACTATAGTGATTAGATTCAGTAAATCTCTCTGTGTTGATAAGTACAGTTCGCGAAAAACATATATGAGGTCAAATTTCGTACCTGATCTTGCGGTTTGTTAACCGAAACCGACGGCCTCGGAGCAGTGATCATATCATCATCATCTCCCTTACACTTCTCAACACTCGCAAGCTCGATGTTCTTACTATACGGTGCAGATTCCGAACCGGGGAACACGTCGAAAAACACTTCGGTTTCGTCCAGCAAATAGCGCGACGAGCCCGGGGGGCTTGTGAGATCATCAGTTTTCTCTAAACTCTTTCTATGCTTAGCCTTGTTGTTGTATTTCTGCTTCGCGGAGGGCTGAGCACCAGTAGTGGTTGTGTTGTTCGTGTGGGCGGTTGGCCTCGCTCTCCTTCGCGGGTCTTTGACATGCGGAGTGTGGCGGTCGAGAGCCCGACCGTTGGTCGGTTGCACGATCGACCGTCGGTCGATGCTCGTGCACACCGCAGCCGACGCGGGGGAGGCACAGGAGAAGTTCATGGACTTCATGTCCTTGAAGAGTAGAGGAGCCATTATTGTGTGGGAGCAGATGTTGCTAGCATTAGTTGTGTGTATGTGAGAGAGAGAGAGAGAGAGAGAGAGAGAGAGAGAGAGAGCTTCTTGTGAGAGTCCACTAGAGTATCCTTAAATAGAGTGTCCAAATATAAGTTAGGAGGAGAGGATTTGGTACAAATTTTGCTTCTACTTTCAGTTACAGCGATCAATTCTATTATAATTCAAAAGTTTAAAACAGTAAATTTACTCTTGGAGTTTTTGTTTTCGCGATTGAGAAAATTTTGATATAATGATTCTTCTAACAGTAGTACATATATAATATTGTGTCGAATAATACTATATCCTGCGGCAAGGCCAAAAATGCTCTAAGTTAACTTTGAGCCGCATTTTTTTTAAAGGAAAACTTTGACCAGGATTGTAGTTCATTTTTTCTTTCTTCCTTACTTTTTTTATTATAAACTTTCGATTATGCCCTTTGTGCTTAATTTATGTCTCCATTCAAACGAAAAAAAGTAATATATAGGACTTAATTGCAGATTAATTACTTATATCATAAATGGTGAAGAATAGCTGGAAACAGATAAATTTTAAACATAGATATATACTTCCAAAGTAATCAAACTACAATTCATCATCATTAGCTACTCAACAGCTCAATCAATATTAATTGACCCACAAAGAATAAAATTTGAAATAAAAAATATGATCACAAGAGATTTCCTTTTCTAATAACAACAAGAGAAACCCTTATGCTTGTACTCACAATCAATACAGAAAAATCCCCACCTAACTACAAATTAATTAAGAATAAAGTAATTCACCACATTATCCTTAAAAAAAAGAGGTTAATATAAGCACTATCTTTGCCAGGTTGATGTTATTATTACCTCCTTATATCAATCTCAGTACCCCCAATCACACCATCAATTGCTATCACTAATCTCATCATCATAATATAAATGGATGTTAACATCATTGATCAACTGTTCCAGTGAATAAGGGATTTAATATCTTCATCATATGAAGTATCTATCTTGTATTAATTGTATATTTGACCCACACTTTTTTTTATCCTGTGATCATCTTTGTGCCACCACTACCTTTATATCTAACTTCACTTGGAAATTTCAAAGATTTGATTTCTGATTTTAAGCCACATAAAAGTATATATAGTTAACTAGTTCAACTAAACTTGTAGCCCATTTTTTTTTTTTTTTTGCTGAGAAACTTTGTTCAAGGTTGTTCTTTAATTTATATTCGTCTCCTCACCTATATATTCTTTTGCTTGTAAGTGTCTAAACAATTTCTTCCTTTCAATTATAGGGATGATATTTGGGTGTAAAAGCACATGCCCATCTTAGTAGAATTAAGATATGTTGAATAAAAAAGTATTCATTTTTTATCCATTTCTTCTAATATTCCAAAGGACATTCCATTCTCTATCAGTCATTGTGTACCATTGTAATGTCATTTTGCATTGTGATTCTTTGTTTCTATATAAATGAACTAAATATTCTTATAAATTAGTTCTATATAGAGGTGCTAGGTTGTTTCAATTGGAAACTGTGCTCTCTCTGTTTGATATAAACTTAATTACAATTTTGTGGAGACAAATTCCAGAGCAAGCTGGCAAGATCCAACTTTTTCTGATTTTGCTGCTTACTTTACAAATTAAATGCAATGCTCTATTACATGTGAGTTCTAACTTTTAGCTGTGCAAAAATCCAAAGAGAGAGTTAATTAGAGTTTATCCTGTTGCATTTGTACAACATGTGTTGGGAAATTAAAGTATTAGCTAATTAAGTCATGATCTAATATGTTTCGGTGTTTTAGACTACAAAGAAGTGTTAGTATTAGCAAAAGATTATCAATTTGACAATTTGTGATTACTATTATTTGTTGTAATTTCTCATCATAGTACCATCCCCTTGATGTAATTGATGTTGTAAAGATAACTTGATGTCACATAGAGAAACCATTTAAAATATCACTGATGTTTTCATGTTTTAATGCATAATGAAGTTGAAAATTTGAAATATAAGAAATAGTTGCACCATCTGCTACAGAAAATTATAACAGTACCAGCTCACATGTGATATAAGCATCTTTAAATGGTCCTTTGATCTAGCTTCTAAAATGGTCTCTCTATAACAAGAGATTGAGAACTTGTCCCGTGGCAAAAATGAGCTTTTCGGTTCCAAACCTCAAAATCAAAAGTTTCAAATTAAAACTCATGCCTCTGCTATGAAGAGAAACTGTTGAGAAAGAAAATTTTTCCAGCAGTCTCTCTTTCTCTTATCTATACTCTTCCTTGATTACTTTTTCTTATCTAAATTCTTTTTTTTTCTTTTCTTTTTCACATCATTCTAGCTTATTCACTATAGAACCCTTCCATACTCGAGATCCTAAGTTCAAGATCTAGTTGTTTCACATTTTCAATTAAGTTTATTTCTGCAAAAATAAACAAAAAAAATCCTTTTGGTACATTCCAAACAAAAGAAGCCTCCTTCAACACAAATATGGTTCAACATAACATGACAAGTAGAGAACAAGTTTTGCAAGTAAATCCATCTCCACACACTGCTAAAAAGCAGAAAGTGGATGAAGCAAAGTAATGGGTTAGAACTCATCCACATGGAGAAGCAGAGAGGAAAGTTGGGGTGGGGTGGCTCTTTTTCTATCCTCCCCCACAGTTGCCCATAAACAGCAGTAGAATCAGATTCTTCTTCCAACTTCCTTTTACTCTCCCCTTTTCACATACAGCCTTGTTTAAGATGAGAAGTACCCATCACAAGATTCAACAGACATAAATAAACCTGATACTAGAGTTCTAGACTACTCTGGACTAACAACTTGAGAAACCCACAGCAGCTTTCTAATGTAATAGAAATAAAAAATTTCAAATTAAACCTTCTTTTTTTAAAAGGCTTATTTCAGCTCTTTTGGCACAACAAAGTTACAACAAATTTGTTCGTCGTAAACCTAGCTCTAGCTGCTGCTTCGTAAGTAAAGCGGTGAACCAACTGTGATGTGTTTGTCCATTTGTTGATGATAAACATGGTTGATGTTTGTGTATTACCTTGGTTACAGAGTAAGAAGACCAACAAAGTTTTTCCTTTTCTAGCTGAATCAAATTATGGTAATAAATGGCTTGCTTCTCTTTCATTTAACGAAAATCTCGTAGTTTAGATTCAACGTAATATTGGATTTCAACTTTTCTAATACAATAATATGATTAATATTTCAAATTTAGTCTATCTTAGTGAGAAGATATCTGAGAAGAAAACGTGTTTCAGCACCGGGCAGTTACAAAAAACACATCTATACAAATTATTCGACAAGCAAATTATGTGTGTATGCAGGTATGAATGCATCTATATTTAGCCAGTACAGAAAACACATGATTTCTACAATATATTCAACAAGGTGAAAATTCTCGTATTCTGTTATGTACATGTTCCTATGGCTCAGATGTTTAGGAAGAAGACCCATAAAAAGCTATTCAGCATGAACTAGGACATTAGAAGAGGGGATCATTCAATTTTTCAGATGTGAGATAAGACAATAATAAATTCCAAAGAGGATGTCCATGGTTGTGGGTGTCACTTTTTTTATGGGGTCCAAACATGCTATCATTATGACATTAGGCCAGTGTTTTTGGTTGCTTTAAGATCAGAGCACTTGATTCCTAATACATATGAGATAGATATCTTAAACATAAAATAAAAGGATACTTTACTTTTGCCCCATAGGATGGGTCAGATGCTAATGATGAGATCAAAGCATGCTGATAAGATTTAGTGACCAAGAAAAAGTCATGTCATGTCCTTATACATCATTAAATATAAAGTTCCATCTAGCTTTATAAGGACATTTATCGAAGAAAGTAATAATCCGTGGAGCTAACTCAAAATGCATTGAAAAGCCAAGTAAAAAAAGTTCTATTCTTAAGGCAGTTGGGACGCCTAAATAAGCTTTCCCACAACAGCTTTTCACTGCAGCAGCAGCAGAAGCTCTAGCTAGCCAAACAGACCTTAAAACATGGAAGAGAGCATACTCATATCAACTACACTATTTTTTATAGACAACACCATGTACATAAGACTAAAGCGAACAAAGTGGCCGAGAAAGAAAAAAAATTATATGAGGAAACACTGCTTCCAAGGATATGGTCAAGTAAATTTGATTTAAGCATATATATGACACTATTTATCGAAGTTTCTTACGAAAAATGTGAAGAGTGACCTCAGAACACCTAAGTGATACAAACAAAATCAACGAACACTCAGATGAAATGCACTATACCAAAGGTCTCTCTTTTTAAACTCGATCCATTTAATGGAAGGTTATGTCCTTGTACAAATAAAATCTGAAAAAAATAGAAGTTTTTTCTTGGTACAGAAGAGAACATGTTTTTGTCAACCGCCACCGGTGTGAAATCACTTTCATCAAATTTAAGTCAAATTGTTTTTCCTTACAATTGGTTTGTCGTAAAAGAAGGTAAAATGGCAAGAAAGCTATGTCTAACAACAAGGGCAGATTCAACCTTTCTATTCAACATCAAGGTGTTTCTTCTAGGCCGAATTTCTGAAGGATCGCTGTTGTTTCCTCCAATGCACTGCAAAAGTAGACAACAGATCAGTTGCAGCTGCAAAAGACTTAGCCACGAATAAGAGTGGATAGAGCATCATATTAAAGCACATGTCTAGAAGGAAAGTTCAGAGAAAGGTATCAGACAATGAGATAAAGGAGCATCAGAGGTATAAAAGTATTAAAGAGAATTTGTTTCTGTAGTTGAAAAAGAGCAATAACTAAAAGCACTCAATGTTTTCAAGAAAGCAGAGATGCTCTAGTGAGTTACCAAATGTTGCTACAATCAATCAACTTCTCCAGATTCAGAATGTCGAAAACTTCTACATTTCAATCAACTTCTCAAGATTCAGATTGTCAGGAGCTTCTATTTTCTAATTCAAAAGATACCAAACAGCACTCAATGTTTTCAAGAGAGCAGAGATGCTTGAATAAGTTCTTGTTGCCACCATTCATCAATTTTGTAAGTTTCAGAATATTGGAAACTGCTACACTAGAATTCGTAAATCATGGCACTAAACAATTTTTATTTTATCATATGTTTGTGCTCTTTAAAATTTCTGCAGTTCTGTCTGAGTGAGAAGGATTTTTTCATCTCAATTATAGCTAAGCAAGCATGTAGTAGGTTGATCAACGCTATGTCCAATATGAATCCAGAAACTAACAAGTATTACCCAAATTCAAATCCAACTCAAATCCGAGTAACTTGAATCAGAATCAAATCCAATAGCTTTTGAGTTATGATTTTTATGATAATCTTATCAAATAAATTGGATAAAATTAGAGTTAGGTTGCCCACTTCACTACCACCAATAATCTAATTTTCATAGGTCATCAATCGATGTGGACAATAAATTAGCCTCAAATGTGTGCTTACACTGAAGTGCAAACCAGCTTCAAAATCACTATGGCGAGCATAAAATTAATAACAGTTAGTGTACTGTAATTACAGAAATCAACACTATATAAGACACATACCTTCCATTTCTCAAAATTTTATATGCTCCTGGCTTTATTAGATCAACCACCGTAGAACCAGCTCGTCCAGAAGGAAGCAGGCCACCATCGTAAACAAAAGCACAGTGTCGCCAAAGATTCTCAAAATCTTTGACACTGACACTACTCAGCTGCCCACTAAGGTTGGCGCTTGTGAGCGCCAAAGCACTTTTAGCACCACGAGCAATGGCTCGAATAAAGTCAAAGTCCGGCACGCGGACCCCAATACTATCCAAACCGGGGTTAAGGGACTTCTCCAAAATGCTAGATTCACCTGATATATGCAAAGATTTCGGAGAGTTAATATGAGCTTTTACATATATAAATATATATATATGTATATGTATATATATCCCTGCAAATCATCTATTTACATAAATGCACATTTAATTCTAAATTTTCATATATATCAGAGTGCAGTTTCTCACAGAAAGTACACTTATATAAGTTGGGGCATCATCCAAGTATTTTCGCTGGGTCAATTTTTGTGGGCATAAGGCTATATGCATAAAAAGTCAGATTTTGCAGAACATATATGTAAAGAGGTAATTTTGCAGGGCATATTATATGTATCATTTGTGGAGATTGATATGGGTTGAGTTGATCAAACCTCGTTTTAGAACAACAGTAACTGGTCCAGGAAGTAGACTATCAAGCAAACCATGGGGTAAGTGATCCACAAGGGCAAACCGTGAAATATCAGGGACATCAGCAACACAAATTGCCAGAGGACTTGTATGCTTACGTCCTTTAATCTCGTAGATACGATTAACCGCTTCTGCAGAGCTGTTAAAAGTCACTTCAAAAACCATGGCTATCTTAGATTGCTAATCTCAGTTACAGTTGGAGCTTACCAACCAAAAATAATATAGCAATTGTAGTTATGCCATAAGTGGTTGTTTAGTTTCTAAAAACGAAAAAAAAAAATCCAAAGGCACAGAAATCTAGTAAGAACGGCACACAATTACATTTGGCAAAAAATGATCTGTGAAAAAGAGCTGTTAAAAAAAATTTATGAAACACATACCCCTAAACATCAGTAAATCAATGGTGATTAATTTGTTCGATTCAATGCAAATGGTCCCATAATTAAGCAATCCTATAATTGTTCCACTATTCATACTTCATAAATAAGTTGTCTCCCTGGGACAAACCTTGATTTGGGATTTTTCATCCATTATCATATTTTGAATTCAAGAATAGTCGCACATTTCGGAACTCGATGAAAAAATAAATAATTAATCAACTCGGAAAGAAGGTCATTAAATCTTAGCATCCCAAACCCGAAAACACTAACCACGCATCGCAAGCGAATCCATAAATAGTATCTGTTGGAACCGCGATAACTTTCCCAGCTTTGATCGCATCAATTGCTTCTTCAATGTGATCATCAGATGCCGGGAAGACGCATTCGGCCTTAGGCTGAAGACCCAAGTCACACCTGACCGAATTTTCGGACATTCGGCTCAATTTAGATCCAAGAAATCTCCTCTGATACAAAGAAGGGAAACCCCCTACTGGAGAACACCTGAATAACCCATGTAAATCAAAATAGTGCCCCAGCAGGTGAGGTGAATAGCATTGAAACGGAATTGTCAATGATCAAAATACAAATTTTGGAACTGATGGAGAAGTAGAATCAAATAATAAAAGTAAAAATTTACTATACCTTTGATTGATACAACTTTGATTAAAGTAATTTCCATCAATCAAATTGCTGATTTTGTAAAATTCAATAGCGAAGCTTATAAATTTACCTTCTCTGAACTATTTTTGAGCTTATAGAGAACTGCGGATTTTGTTAATTGTTAGCAAAACGATAGGTAATGTAGTCGTTAATTTTAAGAAATAATTCAAACCAAAATATGTAAAAGGATTTTTTGTGGGGCAAAAATAAAACCCTACAAGTCAAGTTTGGTAGAGTCCAAAATCGCTATCAAATGTTCCAATTTCTCAATATTCGATCATAAACCTTAAAAAAAAAAGGCTTCAAAAAATAGAGCAAAATTGGATGAAGGAACCTCCTATCTAGAAAACCAAAAAAAACATAAAATCTATTTTTTTTTTCCCTAAAAATCAAATAGGAATCAACAAAGAAGAGAGAGAGAGTGAGAACTCAAGAGGAAAAAATTACCTACGTGAGATTTGTTTGATGGAGTATGGAAAAGGAATGAATTTCTCTATCGTCCTCACAGAAGCATTCATCATTCAACTCTCTCTCTCTCTCTCTCTTTTAAGCGCGAGCGAGGGTTTTGGGCATAGTCTCCGGGATTTGGGGATTCTTAAATCCAGCCACAGATTTCAGATCGGGCGGTCATTATTGTTCCGAAATATATCGAAGGTGAAAATGTATGAAAACCCCCTCAACTATAACAAGTTCTCCAATGGCCCCCTCGACTTCATTTTTTGTGTTTAAACTTTAGGGTTTCGTCGTCGTCGTCGTCGTCGTCGTCGTCGGCTTCCTCCTCCTCCTCACAAGAGGTTCTCCAATGGCGGAAGCGATATCGAGGTACTTAAGGGATGGATCCCTGGAAGGCGAGCACGCCCCTGCCCTAACCATCGAGGACTCCCTCCGCAGCCCCCTCGGATCCCACGCGTTCCACCACTTCCTCACCGCTCTCCTCTCCCACATCACCAATGGAAGATCCCAAGCCAGGTTCGATCCGATTCCTCTACCTTTACCCCATGAATCGAACTGACATGCTCTTAATGTTCCTTCAAAATGCTCACGCTTGAATTGCTTGAGACAGTGGCCTTGTGTTGGTGGCGTTGAACCGGAGCCCCTCGTTCTACTTTGATTTGTTGAAAAGGAGCGGTTTTGATGCGTCTCTAGTGGACAAGTCGTAGGTTTTAATCACACAATGCTCTGGTTTGGCTATTAATTGAGTGTGATATGGAATTTAAACCTTTTACCTGATTCATTCCCTTTTTTAGGGTTCGTGTATTGGATTGCTACTCGGATCCGCTTGGGTGGAAGGATCTCATTTCGCGGAGTGAGACTGATAGAAAGAGGCCCATTGGAAGGGCTTCTGTTACTGGTTTTAAGAATGTGAAAAACATTGATAAGTTATTGTCCTCAGTTCTCGATTTAGGAAAAGGTGCGGCTTCATAAGCAAACTGCGAACTCTTATTGTGTTATAATTGTTCTTTGGGTCTTTTCAATGATCTTGTTATGTCTATTTGTGCTATTGGTTCTAGGATTCGCTGGACAAGGCAAGTCCAAGTTTGCCGTTGCCGTTGATTCGGTATGCACATATTACTGTTTCGATCTCTATTACTTATGTGGGTTAACTTATGGCTGATATTGGATATGAATGCAACTAGAGTCTAAATTGAATAAATCTATATTGAGATCTGATTGAGCATTTCCAAGTTCTTTGGAGTTAAGAATACTTTAATGAATTTTCAGGTCAGTATTATGTTAAGGCATTCTTCATTACCATCAGTTACAGGCCTGCTCAGTAATCTTCGCAGCCACGGTATTGATTTTCTTTTTCCCTGAAGTTAGTTCCGTAAATTAAATTCCTAAAATGATAAACTTTGTCAGCTTAAGCGCAAGTGTTCTTCAAGGTTTTGACAGTCTAACTACAGCCATTAACACGGCTATGCCCTACAATAAGTAGGGAAAAATGTACAGCCTTACCTGAACCATATTGCATTTTGAAACTTCCTTACCTTTCATGACTGCTGATTTTTGAAAATTCTGTCAATGCCTGTCAAAATTGATTTGTTTCGTCATAAGAAGTTACAGAATATGGAAAGTAATAGAATAATCCACGAGGTTACAGAACATTCTGTTGGAAAGTCACAAATACCAGTGGGCTCTTACATGAAGTATGTAATTTCTAGTAAAATCAATATTCTTAAGTTCAGTTTGTTTAAGGGTCTGTACGTTCTTACCCAATAAATACTTTGAGGTGGTCAACAATTGAATGCAACTAGTTTATTGCATAGACAGCGTAAACGATCTATAAATACATGATTTAATTTTTTTGTATTTTCTATCTGTATACATTACTACAATCAATTTTCATGTGCCTTTCTCACTGCAGATCAAATTTCATCTATCTTTTGGTTAATACACTCAGACCTTCATGAAATGAGGGTTTCTACAGCACTTGAATACATCTCTTCAATGGTGGCGAGTATAGAGCCAGTAGTCTTATCTACTAATAATGGACATGGAAGTGCTGGCAATTTGCTTTCTCTTGAGCAAAACCTTTGCAAAGCTAAGTTTCATGTTCGCCTGAAGCAGCGCAACGGAAGAGTGAAGCTACTTGTAGGCTCTTCTTTACCTCCATTTGTTATTTTGCCTTTATGTTGGTAAACGAAAATCTGATCAAATGATGATTTACTTTTCAGCAAGAAGAGTTACATATTGAGCAAAATGGCATAAAATTTGCTTCTGTGACTTCCGTGAGTACAGCGGTGAACCAAAGTCTTTTGCCTAAGGTTAGTGCTTTCTCTTCTTCTCGTGTTTGCTTTAAAGCGTCGAAAAAGCTTGATATTTGGTGAATGATAGTGTTTGGACAACACGCGAAACCCTTTCATCAACAGGTCCAGTTTAACCTCCAGCTTTCAGATAAGGAGCTGATTGACAGGGCAAATGTTGTTCTCCCTTTCGAGCATCAAGGTGCGGCTTTAGATATGAATTTCCTTTCTGAAACAGAAAACACATTGCTTTTCGTTTAATTCAGAATGTCTTCATATGCCGTGCCCCCTTTGTGATAACAGTATGCATAGTGCTTGACTTGCTTAATTCTTGTGGTGTTTTTATTCTATACAAAGTGATTGGCATGCTTAAGTTCTATGGTGTTTCTATTCTTATTATTATATTGTGATAGCGTATGGGCATTACTTTTTTTTATTTTTTTTTCACAATCTAGCAACTCTTTACTGATGTGCTACATATTTCCACAGGTAGCAGTGCCTTTTCAATTGCCTTTTTTGGCTGATGTGTTATTTTCAAATTCCGTGAGTGCCAATAATATTATGTGTTGAAATAGCCCAATAATTGATTGTTCATGAAGCAGAATGAAGTATTTTTGATGCATGAGAACATCCTACTTAGGTAGAATGGTATTTCATCTATAGCATTTTGATTTTATGAAAATGCACTGTTAAGGAAAGCATGTTTTTACTGCTGTTATAGTAACAGGTTCTAGTTCACGTGTCCGATATGATGAATAATGATCCGCAGAATTATAATACCGTGTGTTTGCTCAGGAAATGGTGAGAATATACAAATTTATGATGGCCGGCGGTCCCTTCCAGAGAACCAAAGGGATGATACAAAAGCTGCTCCAGGGTCAGAAAAGGGTGGTCAAATCCATTATATCCGTGATTCGGACGATGAGCGACCCGATTCAGATGAAGATCCAGACGACGATCTTGACATTTGAGCGATTTAAAGCTGGTTTTTCCTCCACCCTGGCAGCTCAATGTTGGCCCTATCAACTTCAGTTTGATTGTTCTCGCAACTATGATGAAATGGAGATGGCCATGAGCAAGCATTACGAGGGCGAATCCACGGTTTTCGTTTCGAGAGGTGTGAAATATCTCGATTTAATCCCCGCGTCGACCCCCTCCTCCTGAGTGGTACATGACCCAGAGTTCTCTCTATGTGAACACAAATTGCACTAGCAAATTTGTAAGTTTTGTTTTGCTGGGGTATTATACATACATATCCAATATGTCTCGAGTGTTAGTTGTATGATGCCTTGATCTAATAATATGTAATATAGTTCTTTTATCTTAGCAAAAGGTCTGAATCAAGTGAACAGGATCTCAGGTGCTTGGAAAATCTTAAAAGAGTTTTGAACATTTTGAGAGAGGAATATCTAGTTCCCAGTATTTTAAATCCATGAATAAAAAGGAAAAAAAAAAAAAAAAAGTTCTTGCACAAGGGGTAAGGGGTGAGGTGTCACACAAGTTATGCAGAAATTAGATGGTCGAGGTGTAATGATGGCCAAATTGCTGCGTCTTTTTCTTTCTCTGGATTCACATCTAAGAGGTAGGGAGTTTGTTTTTTAATAAGGGGGCAAAATATAAATTTTTTGAATGAGAGAGGAAAAAAATAAAAAAAGGGGTATTGATAGAAAATTTATTTTTGTAATTTAGGCATATAATTTTAATAAAAAAAAATAGCAAATATACGAGGAAATTAATGTAACAGATGCCTTTTTAACCTGTTTTGTTTGGGGCCCAACCTATGAACGCCCTGTACATGAAAATATCTCCCCAAAATGTTCGGTCCACCACGTGTTTTTCACGGAATCATCGCACGTGCAAAACGACCATCGGCCAGGTCATTCCGTCAAGTCATTTTACAACTCACCCCCTCAACTTTTTCAAAATTGCGCCATCCAGCAACTACTGTAGACGTCATGAAAGAGAACTCTCTTAACACTCTCTAAAAATGTCGAAAAGTGTTTACCACCGAGGATTAAACGAAAGCGCCTCATAAAACGCCACGTGTTATTATTACAAGGCTAATATAGTCGTCGATTTTACACGTCATTATAAAAGGACACATCTGGTGATGCCACCTGTACATTAAAAAGAACGCTCCCCCGTGTCCCCATCTCACATTCCACACCCCTCACACAAAACGGCTCTTTTAGCCGCCACCCAAAATTAAATCAAATTTCAAAAAAAAATTTTATCAAACGTGTCTAAGTGAGAATGTGAGATGCTTCTTATTTTTAGTGTCAAATAACACTCGGCACAAATCTCAAAACATCTTTAACAATATCCTCCAACATTAAACAATTATTCATTTCACTCACACACGTCTGATAAATTCTTTTTACCTATTACAAGGCACAAAAGAATTTTATTAGACGCATTTTAAGTGAGATATATGCGCTCATTTATATGTTGTTGGATAATATCTACGTTACTTTACGTTTAGTAACGAGTGTTATTTGATACACTCAGACGCGATCTGATAGATTTTTTTTTGCTTTTCCCCTAACATTACAGTTACTTAATTCCCTACCCTTTTCATTAGGGGGGGAGTTTATAGAGATTGCCACTACTAAATATAGAGAGAGCTAGAATTGTGGATTGCGAAGGGCGGCGTTGGAGATGGAGACCGGTCGGATCGATCTAGTGGTGCTCGTCGGGATCTCTCGAGGCAGCCTCGGAGAGTGCGTTCTGGATCCGCTGCATTGCCTCCATCTCCGATGCGCGCTCCTCCCTCTCCTTCGCGTACGCCTCGAAGAACTCCTTGTTCTCCTTCTCCAACTCCGTCCACACTGTTGCACCAAAAATATGGCATGTATAATTATTTCATCATAGCAAAATCATATATATATATATATAGTTGCATGATCTTAATTGCTACGTATATACCTTGCATATATGGTATGGAATAGACCTGCTAAGTTAGTCATATTTAGAAATCCTCTTCGGTGTACCTTTTTTCATGTTTCCTCTAAAAGAATAAGAACAAAAAAGAGAAGGCAAAAAAAAATCCAAAAAAAGAAAAAACTCTCAGACCGGTCTTTTTAGATGCACCTTCCCCTTATTATTATTATTTCTTTTGAGAGAGAGAGATAGAAAGATAGCGAGTTACACGCTTTCAATCATTTTTTAAGAAATGAACTCAGTTACAAATTAAAAACAACTAGCTAGATTTCGAACTCAGGGGATCTCGGATACTTGATCAAGCTCTTAGCCAATCGTGTACGGTATGGCCGATCACTTTGCGGCACTTTAAGAGACGTGCAGGTGAAACCTACTAATAGAGAAGATACCGTCTGAAAAAGACCAGTCGGATAGGAAAGTTTGACCGCAAGAACACTGACAAACATAAAGGAAGAAGAAAAGAAGAAGAAGGTCGGGACGATTAATATCGGCTTCTACATATATGTATATTAGTCCATGCTTTTTTGTTATGATTTACTCTACAAAGAGAATTGGTACACAAGTAAAAGTAAAACTAAATTAGAAAAAGAAGAGACAGAGAGAGAGAGAGGAAAAGTACCAGTGGAAGTGATAACAGGTTCGATATTAGCATGCTTGTCTAGGGCTTCCAAGCACTCTTCCTTGTTCATGTGGAAGAGAAGGCACTTCTCAATGAGGTGTTGCACCTATTTATATATAAATAATCATATGCGTACACACACACAAATAAAATAAAATAAAATCACAAATAAAATAAAATAAAATAAAACCAACATGAAAATATAAACAGTAAGACCATTAAACTCATCTATATTTTATATATATATATATATGTCTACCATTCGAATATAGGAAGTTGATGAAGAGTCCCCCATGATCATAGAGTATGGAGAGAGAAAGAGAGAGAGAGTGTGAAAAAGAGGGAAGAGTTTTAATTATTTTTTCCTTTGCAAAGTATGAGAGGGGCGATATATATAAAGAGGAGAGATGGAAAGAGAGAGAGGAGGGGAGGGGGGGGGGGGGGTTGGGTGGAGAGAGAGACGTACGTGCCTACGTGGAGGTGGGCCGCATGGGTGTCACGTGGGATGGGGCGAGGTGATTGGAGGAGAGGAGATGAGGGAGATTTGAAGGGGCCCACCACGTCTCTCACAAAACCGCACCGTCCACGTGACACGTGGACCCCGCATGTCTCGTAGTAGTCGCTGGTTGCATGAAGGTCCTCGAGACCCGCACGGAACAGATAAGTTATCTCCATGCACCCGGTGCACCATGCACCGAACTCCTTTCAAAACACATATAAAAAAATTGTCAAAATATAAATTTAATCCTCCAAATATGTTATGTTCTCGATGATAGTTTTTTAGTTTATTTAAATGATTCAAATTATATTTAAAATTTTAAAATATTAATTAGTAAATATTCAGTGTGGTGCATGAGATATATGGATATACAAAGCGCAAACGAAAAATTTTCCACGATCACCCATCGCACGTGCCGAGCGCATGCGACACGTGCCAACAACGGCCCAACGAGTTGCCGTCCCCCGCCACTCCTCTCTCCACCCGTGCCTCTGTACGTGCATGAACCTTTTTTTACGTTATTTTTATATTATAAAAATAAAACTCCAAGGTAAAGAACTAAAATAGATTTGTTTATAACTATTTATACATGTAAAACAAAAAAAAAATTATGCCACACAAGTTATTATCAAATACTCTGTAGTACTCCAGATATATATAGCCTCTTCTCGTATACTTTTACCTTTTTAATTCAGGTAAAGATATTAATTACCAACTGTCCCTAAAACAAATAATAAAGAATTTGATGACCGGTACCCGAGGTTCCAATTAAATTTGAATCTTAGTTGATTCATATTTCCAGCTAAGTTTATTTCTAAATAAAATATACGAAACAGATAGTGTATTATCTATCTCTCAAAATATATATATACTAGTAACTAACCCGTGCAATGCACGGATTTTAAATTTATCTTTTAATTACATTTTTTATATAATATATATTAATTTTTACATATTAAGATTTTATAATATATTTTTATAAAAAAAATTAAAAAAAATAAAATTATGATATACTAATAGATTGTAAGTAAATACTTTAAAATGAAAAGATTTTAAAATGAAAAAGTAAAAAGGTTCAAATCCACTAAAAATTTAACATAATTATTATTTATTTTAATACTATTCAATAATAGAATATCCCGAAGAAATTAATTTTAATTTCAAATTCTTGATGACTAATTCTGTAAAGTTATTTTTGAAGGATTTAAAGTGACTAAATTTGAAAAGTAATTCTTTTCAAGAACTTTGAGAGCATGATACATATTATGATCCTTTAAACTAAAAATAATTTTTATTGTGACATAATTATTATTGTTTTCTATGCGGCTATATGTATTATTATATTTTCAACAAAGTATCAAAAATTTTAATACAAATATCAATAACATACCTCGAAAATAAATATACGAGGGACAAAATATTTATGCGCTCCGAAATTTTCGAATACTATGACGAAGTTCAAAGTACTGGTATTTATCGCTGAAAAAAAAAGAGATAGATATTATACATTACAACAGATCAACATAAACGTGACGTGAATTTTCGATTTTGAAATCAACTTATATTTGTGTAGAAAGATTGTGCCATAAAAGATGCGAAAATAAACTTTACATTTTGTAGAACAGATGTGCATAAAGATGGAATAAGCTCTGCCTCCACCTTATATGCATCACCATATGGATAATAAGATATGCAGAAAATTAGATATTGCCATTCTGTATATAAATCAATATATTATAATTTTAAGATTTAACAAATTTGTAAGGCTGAATTATAAAGAGGTGAATAGCGCCTCAATCCTAAGATCAAGAAGGGTGAAACAAAAATAAAAAAAAAAAATAAACTATATGTGCGATGTTAAGGAAAAAACAAATACATTATTCAGGCTTTATTTATTTTAATATTTAAAATAAGTAAGTCTTATGTTATATATAAAACAAATATGATGAATAAAAAAATAGCAAGACCAAATTATTACAATATTCAAAATAATTTGGTATGTATGGGTTATGATTTCTTTCTTATTATTAAATATTTGGTATATAATTTAAATTAAATTAGTTGGACTATGTATATATATTATACATCCAAAAATAATAAAATTAAAACAAATCATATTCCGATCTACTTCACGCCGCCTCCGCCTCTTTCCTTGATGACGTTGCCCCGCTCCATCATTCCTGCAATGGGTTAAAAGTAATAAAGCCGAGAGATCGTTAGAAACCCTAAACCCCAAAGAGGAGGAAGAGAGACGAGAACTATAAAGTCTAATAGACCTTAATCAAAGAAGAAAGGGCGGAAAAAAAAAAATAATGTTTGCTTCAGTTAAGGGAAAGAAGATAAAACTGTTGCTACATGCCAGTTCACAGAAAAAAAATTACCTATTGTGCCGTTAAGAACAAAAAACAATATTACTTTTATATATTTTAATAATTCTCAAATAATTGTAAAGCTATTATAGTATAAAAAAATTATATAAGAAAGAATACAAATTTACAATATCAAATAATTTGGAGTTGTTATTGATTTCCTTCTAATTAATTTAAGTTATTTATATTAATATTTTAATTAAAAGTAGTTACTATATTAATTTCGTATATTGATTTTCCTCTAATTACTTATAATCATTTGGATAATATTTAATTAAAAGTGTTATGATTTTCTCTCGCTCCTGAGTCCTCTCTCTCTATAATATTACTATACTTACTAGTGATATGCCACGTGGGCACATCTTGAATTTTTTTATACACGCTACGCCAGGTGGGGTTATCATATGTTCATCTGAAACTACTTTCTAAATTATATAATATATTATATATTATATTATCGCCACAACCCGCTATTATATATATATATAAAATAATTCTAATAATGATCGATTACCTAAGAAGCAAATATATAGGCATCTCAAAGCATCTCAAAAAAAAAAAAAAGCATATATATAAAAGGAGTTCAGCTGTAATACTATCAATAGCATCAAGGACTTGGTGCTATCGAGTTTTCCACCGTTAGATTTAACCCTTTAATTATTTTTATCCGTTATATTATACTATTTAACCAACCACTCCCTCAATTCTAGAGGACTCATATCATACAAACCGCACATTTCTCAATCCAATAACTAAAAAATAAATAGCACTAATAATTTGGTACTATTGATAGTATTCCAGCTTAGTTCATATAGAAGAGTCTCAAGAATATATTATAATAAAGACAACAAAAAGCATTGTTATATTTAACCCTCTTTTAAATGCCTCGTGATGTAATCTCTCAACAGTTTAATAGACCACAAAAAATCTAGTTGATTTCACTTTATATTTTAACATAATATCTTTTATATTATAATATATTATATATGTTAATATATATTATAATATATATTCCGTTCCAATAATCAAAAGAGGGAGAAAAAGAATCGTAACAGTTAGGTTGGTGTCGTTTGCGCACCACTAGCTAGAGCCAAGGCGGCCTACGAAAGGGGTCTTGTCTTGTTACTCCATTAAATTATTTAATATACTTAATTTACAATAATATTATTGGTTATTTTAATTATTATTGGTTAATTCATTGTAACTGAACTCAGCTATAACATCAGTTCGTACGTACATCGCTATAAACTGTCACTATAATAGAATTAGGTTATAGGGACAAATATTTGGGACACTTTTGAATAAGTATCTCATTTATCCTAAAACTTAAAAAAATATTTATTAATGCCTAAATATAAAGCCCAATCCAACAAAAAATAAAAGATTACTCTACTC
Organism: Ananas comosus; assembly: GCF_001540865.1. Lineage (NCBI taxonomy): Eukaryota > Viridiplantae > Streptophyta > Magnoliopsida > Poales > Bromeliaceae > Ananas > Ananas comosus. Next base: position 978,736 of record NC_033633.1, on the reverse strand, counting down.
AACCCACCACACCCAGTTTATTTGGCCCGATTACAAACAGAAAAGAAAGAAAAAAATCAATTACCATCTTTTCTTCTCTTTTCACTCAATCCACTGAAATTCTAGACGAAGAGCCTTTCCTGTCGTCCTTCTCCGCCACCGCAGCCAACAAGATAGAGTTTCGACGGTTGCTAAATGTTTAAATAAGTGTTTGTAAATTAGCAGCACTCTTTTAGGTTATAGCGATACTCTTTAACTGTCACTTTATACCTAGCGACCCCATATATAGCAACACTTTTTAAAAATGTCGGTAATTTTAACTAGCAGTATTTTTTTGACATGTACCTACATTTAAAAGTGTCGCTATAGACCGTTTTTGTTGTAGTGTGTGATATGTGCACGGGTAAGTCCACTCCATTGGTTTTTCTCTAGTGATTCTACTTATTTGGTTTTTCTCAAAAAGATTCTACTTATTTTGGTGGTCTAATTATTACTCTTAATTATTTCCTACATATATAGTTAATAACAATATAATCATAAATCAATCTAAGTAATCACTAGAACAAAAATGGTCTATAGCGACACTTTTAAATGTAGGTACATGTCAAAAAAGTGCTGCTAGCTAAAATTACCGACACTTTCAAAAAGTGTTGCTATATGTGGGGTCGCTAGGTATATAGTGATAGTTAAAGAGTGTCGCTATAACCTAAAAGAGTGCTGCTAATTTACCAACACTTATTTAAGCATTTAGCAACCGCCGAAACTCTATCTCGTTGGCTGCGGTGGCGGAGGAGAACGACAGGAAAGGCTCTTCGTCTAGAATTTCAGTGGATTGAGTGAAGAGAGAAGAAACTAATTATTGTATATGATATTTTTTCTTTTTTCTTTTTTTTTTTGTTTGTAATCGGACCAAAATTTCGGGGACTGGGGTGATTAGTTGGTGTGGTGAGTTGAGTAGAAGTAATTCTTTTAATATTTTTGACTTTTTGGGACTTGGGTTATTATATTTAAGGCATTTAGTAGATATATTTTTTTAAGGTCTTTGTTATAAAATTTTTGGAGGGACTATTTTACTGCAACAAGTGTTCCAAAAAAAATGTGTCCCATAACCTAATTTCCGGTTTGTAGTGAAATCTTGTAATAAATATATACAAATAAGAAGTGCAAAGGCTTCTGGCTTGTGCGAATTCAACAGGCCGGAATTAAATTGGTTTGTTTGTAACAATTTTATTTTGAAGGGGGAAATTTATTTTATTTATAATTTTAAAAAAATAATTATTTATTCTATAACTGATAAAAAATTAGGTTGAGAATAAGATTAATTATAATTTATATATATATATTTATATATATATAATATTATATTCATATATCAGGAATTTATTTTCACTGCTCTATTTATAAACAATTATCTATACAAATTTTCATTAGGTTTTGGAATTTTTTTATAGTGTAAAATTCTTATATTTTTTCCCCTTAAAAATTAACTTATTTATTTAAAAAATAAAATTCTTTTTGGGAAAAATTTTTGTGGGAAAAAACTATATATTACCCTTTCCAAAAAAAAATTTCTTTAAAAAATTTAAAATTATATTATAAATCAGTTAAAACTTTGAACCTATAATTATAAAAAATATATTAGTATTTTGTATTTAAATTAGGGACTAAGAATAAAACTAAGATTTATACTTGAATTTTTGATCTTATTTTGACCTTTCCTAAATAGGAAATTAAACTTAAAGGTTAATAAGTTTATCATTTATATATATATAAAACAAAGATAAAGGATATGTTTTAGTTCAAATGAATTATTTGGAATCCAAATAACTTTAGTGATATATTTTCGATTTCTCTAAATTTAGCAGTTTAGCAAATCAGTCGTGGATACATACATTCTAATTTTTTTACATAAAAAGAACAAAACTTTATATTTACACTATCAATGAATTGTTAATTTAGAGATTCTCTCCTCACACTAATTAATAACTTCTTTATTTTCTTTATTTCTTTTTTTTTTTTTTTTTTTACCTTTGATTATTTTTTTAAAATTATCCAGCCATTTTCTTATGTTCATATTATATAAAGCATGTATTTTCTTTATATCTTCTGCTTTAAATCATCATTGATTGTTTTCTTTGGACTGCATATTATAGAACATAGTTAAACTATGTTCTAATTTATCAAATTATTTGCCGTACTCTTTTAGAACAAACTTAATTATAAGTACTTACAAAGAAGCTTTTATTACTGATCAGCCAAATTAAAATAATTTTTTTGGTATCTGAAAACGAAAGGTTCTATTTAAAACAGTTGATTCTAGGGCGAAATATTTGTTTTATTATTATCAACTTGGATCTACTTGCTGTACCTGCACCCCCAAATTGTTACTTAATTGGACTCGTATATAATTTGATGGACTAACCTTGGCAGAATCTTTTGCATGAATGAGTCTTTAGGATGAAGATACTGAGCACATCACTTGCAACAAATACATAACTATTTTGCGAAACTACAACACAAATTAATGTGGCCTTTGGATGAGCTTTTTGCAGAAGCAGGGTTTCGTGTAGCTGTAGGCTATTAATTCGTGATTAATAAGAGCACTAATACACTGATAAATAGGATTTAATATTTTTTTTCTCAAAAAAAAAAAAAACCTAGCGCGTGTTTAATTAATGGAAAATGCTATCCGTACACCCCTTATAGTGAGGGTAAATCTTGCACTCGGGATTTAAGGGTTTCACAAAGACCCTTCGATTTTAGGTTTTTTTTTTTTTTTTTTGATAAAACAAGTAGAAAAATATAAGCCACATAATACCTAATCTTCAGGTGTATGAATAGCATTGCTCTTAATTTGTTTGTCAATATATAAAGATGTGATTGGATTTTACTCGATCATTTGTGTTTTCTTTTTGTGGTGTATGTTGAGGTAGGATTGTTGATGAGCCAAATATATATGAGCAAGCTGGGGTAGCTCGAGATTGGCTCAGAAGTAACTCGAGCCGGCTCGAGTTCCTCTCGAAATTTAAACGACCTGAAATGATCCGGCTCGTTTTCAGCTTGAAACTAATTTGAGCTAGCTCTCAAGCTAGCTTAATTTAAATTTAAATAAAATATTAATTATGAGACCCCAGACAATCTTATGTATAAAATATAATAGGGCTAAACTCTTAACCCGGCTTAAGTGTTTTGGGTGGTGGCTAGGCCCATGAGGTTAAGAGAGTTAAGCGTACTAGGACGAAAGTAGTTCTAGGATGGGTGACTCTTTGAAAAGTTAGGGTGTCACAGTTGGTATCAGAGCCAATTACCAACTGAAAATGTGAGATGAGTCTCGACTGAGTTAGGATCGGAATGACAAGGCTAGTGAGACGAGTCTTATATCGCTTGGTATTTGTGAGTCTAAGCCTGACGAGAATGTCAGGACTTAAAGAAAGGGAGATTGTGAGACCCCAAATAGTTCTATATATAAAATATAATAAGACTAAATTTTTAACCCGACTTAAATATTTTCGGTGGTAGTTAGGCTCAAGAAGTTAAGAGAGTTAAACGTGCTAGGACAAGAGTAGTTCTACAATGGGTGACCCCTTGAAAGGTTAGGGTGTCATATTAATACTAACTATAATTATTATTATTTTCATTATATATTGAGCTTACTTTTGCTTTTAGTATTATTAATTACTATTAAAATTTAAAAGCCATGCTAACAAAAAAAAATTAAAACTAAAAAAAAAATAAATTTGCTACATATTGTTGGATGTGGCCCACGTGATATATTCAAGATTCTAGATTTTATAGAAATATCTAGCTGAATTTATCTAACTGGCATAGAAATACCTAGCG
>NC_033633.1:953751-974764 GCF_001540865.1 Ananas comosus | reverse complement strand
AATTATTACTTTTATTATTTTAATATTTAAAAATAAGTAAAGCTATTATATATATAAAATATATATAAAAAAGAAGACCAAATTTTACAATATCAAAATAATTTGGTATGTATGGTTATGATTTCTTCTAATTATTTAAATATTTGTATAATAATTTAATTAAAATAGTTGTGTATATATATATATAATCCAAAAAATTAAATAAAATTAAAACAAATATTTGCGATTTTCACGCCGCCTCCGCCTCTTTCCTATGACGTGCCCCGCTCGCATCATCCTGCAATGGGTAAAAGTAAAAAGCCCGAGAGATCGTTAGAAACCTAAACCCCAAAGAGAAATAGAGAGAGAGAACTATAAAAGTTGAATAGACCTTAATCAAAGAAAGAAGGGGAAAAAAAAAATAACTGTTGTTCAGTTAAGGAAAAAAAATAACTGTTGTGCAGTTAAGAAAAAAAATAACTATTGTGCATTAAATAGGAAAAAAAAAAAATAATTACTCTATTATATAATTTTTAATATTTTAAAAATAAGTAAAAAGGCAAAAGGCTTATTATATAATTAAAAAAATATTAAAAAAAAGGAATACCAAATTTTACAATTATCAAAATTAAATTTGGTTACTGTATAAGTTATTTAGATTTAATTTTTCTTCTAATATTTAATATTTTATTATAATATTTTTAATTAAAATAAGTATATATTAATTTGTTTTTAATATGAAACTTTCTCTTAATTACTTCAAAATAATTTGATATATGTATAATAAATTAATTTAAAACATTAAGGTTGGTTATTGATCTTCTACTCTCCTCCTCTCTCTCTCTCTCCTCTTCTGTATATTATAATATATATTATATATTTGGGCCCACCGTCGGCAACATATTGGGAAATTTTTTTTTTTTATTAATTACGGGCCACGTGGGTCAATATGCGTGTTTCAATTTTGAAAACAATACTCCTCTCTCAAATTATATATATTATACTAATATATATAAAATATATATATATATATATATATATATAAAAATATTTCTCTAATAAAATGAGTCGATTTAACCCTAAAGGAAAGCCAAAATATATTAGGGCATCTTCAAAAGCATTCTCACAAAAAAAAAAAAAAAGAAGATATATCATAAAAGGAAGTTTTCAGCTGTAATGACGGTTATCAATAGCATCAAGCGACTTCGGTGACTATCGGATGTTTTTCCACGTTTAGATTTAACCTTTAATTAATTTTTATCCGTTTATAATTACTACTTTAACAAAACCACTCCCTTGATCTCAATTCTAAAGGGAATCATATATTAACAAACCGCACATTGTCCAATCCAATAACTAAAACAAACTTAGAATAGCCAACTAATTAATGGTACTATTGGATTAGTAATGTTCCAAAAGCTTAGTTCATAATTATAGAAAGGAGTTCTCAAGAAATATATTATAATAAAAGGGACAACCAAAAAGAGGCATTGTTATATTTAAACCCTCTTTTAAAATGCCTTCGGTGATGTAATCTTCTCAAACAGTTTTAAATAAGGGGGACGCACGAGAAAAAAACTAGTTTTTGGATTTCACTTTTATATTTTATAAACATATATCTTCTATATAATTATAATATATTTGATATAATTGTCAATATATATATAATATATATTCCGTATCCCAATAATTCAAAAAAGAGGGGGAAGAGAAAGAAATTCGTAACAGTTAGAGTTGGGGGCTTCGTTTGGACGCCCACTCACTAGCTAGAGGCCAAAGGGCGGGCCTACGAAAAGGGGGTCATTTGTCCTTTATGTTTACTCCATTAATAATTATTTAAATATTACCTACAATTTAACAAAATTCGAATTATTATTTGGTTATTTTAATTATTATGGTTTTTAATTCCATTGTAACTGGGAAACCTCAGCTCCTATAAAATCAGGTCGTACGTTAACATCGCTTATAAAAACTGTTTTCACTTATAATAGAAATTAGGTTTATAGGGGGAACAAATATTTGGGGGACACTTTTTGAATAAGTATCTCATATTATTCCTTAAAACTTAAACAAAAAATACTTTATTAATGCCTAAATTATAAAGCCCAATTCCAACAAAAAAATAAAAGATTACTTCTACTCACAGAACCCACACAAAAACCCCAGTTTATTTTGGCCCGATTTACAAAACAGGGAAAAGAAAAAGAAAAAAAATTTCAACATTTAACATCTTTTCTTCTCTTTTTCAACTTTCAATCCACTCGAAACCTTCTAGGACGAGGAGGCCTTTTCCTGTCGTCCTTCTTCCGCCACCGCAGCCAACAAGAAATAGAGTTGCGGACGGGTTGCTAAAAAGTTGGTTAATAAGTGTTTTGGTAACATTTAAGCAGCACTCTTTTAGGTTTATAGCGGATAACCTTAACTGTAACTTTTATACCTAAGCCGACCCATAATTATGCAACAACTTATTTAAAAATGTCGGTATATTTCTAACCTAGGCCAGTATTTTTGCTGACCAGTTACCCTTACAATTTAAAAAAAGTGGTCCGCTAGAAGAGACCGTTTTGTCTTGTTTGTAGTTTGGGGTGGATATGTGCACGGGTTAAAGGTTCCACTCCATTTGGGTTTTTTCTCTACGGTTGATCTCTAACCTTATTTTGGTTTTTTCTCCAAAAAATTTTCTACTGTTATTTTTGGGTGTTCTAAATTAATTACTCTTAATTATTCCACATATGTATAGTTAAATAACAAGATATAATCATAAAATCAAAATTCTAAGTTAATTCAAAACTTAGAACAAAAATGGTCAATGTATAGCCGGAGACACTTTTTAAATTTTGGTAGGTTACATTGTCAAAAAGTGCTTGCTAGCTAAAATTACCCGGGACACTTTGCAAAAAAAAAGTGGTTCGCTATATCTTTAGTTGGGGTCGCTTAGTACTATAGTGGGATTAGTTAAAGAGTGGTCCTATTTTTATAAACCTAAAAGAGTGCTGCTTATTACGCCACACACTTATTTAAAAGCAGTTTAAGGCAATACCGCCGAAACTCTATTCTTCTGTTTGGGCAGTTGGCGCTGAAGCACGGACAGGGGTGGCGGAGTGGCGACTAGAGGAACGGTACAGGAAAGAGCTCTTTCGTCATTAGAATTTCAGTGAGATTGGAGTGAAGAGAGAAGAAACTAATTATTGTATATGATATTTTTTCTTTTTTCTTTTTTTTTTTGTTTGTAATCGGACCAAAATTTCGGGGACTGGGGTGATTAGTTGGTGTGGTGAGTTGAGTAGAAGTAATTCTTTTAATATTTTTGACTTTTTGGGACTTGGGTTATTATATTTAAGGCATTTAGTAGATATATTTTTTTAAGGTCTTTGTTATAAAATTTTTGGAGGGACTATTTTACTGCAACAAGTGTTCCAAAAAAAATGTGTCCCATAACCTAATTTCCGGTTTGTAGTGAAATCTTGTAATAAATATATACAAATAAGAAGTGCAAAGGCTTCTGGCTTGTGCGAATACAGGCCGAATTAATGTTGGATTTAACAATTTATTTTGAAGGGGAAATTTATTTTATTTATAATTTAAAAAATAATTATTATCTTACATGAAAAAATAGGTTGAGAATAAGATTAATTATAATTATATATATATATTATTATATATATAATATTATATTCATATATCAGGAATTTATTTTCACTGCTCTATTTATAAAATTATCTATACAAATCATTAGGTTTTGAATTTTTTATAGTGTTAAAATCTAGAATTTTTTCCCCTTAAAATTAACTTATTATTAAAAAAAATTCTTTTGAAAATTTTGTGAAACTATATCATTACCCTTCCAAAAAATTTCTTTAAAAAATTAAAATTTATAATCAGTTCAACTTTGAACCTATAATATAAAAATATATTAGTATTTTATTTAAATTAGACTAGATAAAACTAGATTATACTTGATGTGATCTTATTTTGACTCTAAATAGAAATTAAACTAAAGTAAATAAGTTTATATTTATATATATACTAAACAAGATAAAAGTATGTTTTTAGTCAAATGAATTTATTTGAATCAAATAACTTTAGTATATATTCTATCTCTAATTTAGATTAGAAATCAGTCGTGATAACATAAATTCTAATTTTTTTTACATAAAAAAGAACAACTTTATTTAACTATCAATGAATGTTAATTTAAGATTCTCTCCTCCAACTAATTATCAACTCTTTATTTTTCTTTATTCTTTTTTTTTTTTTTTTTTCCTTTGATTATTTTTTTAAAATTATCCAGCCATTTTCTTATGTTCATATTATATAAAGCATGTATTTTCTTTATATCTTCTGCTTTAAATCATCATTGATTGTTTTCTTTGGACTGCATATTATAGAACATAGTTAAACTATGTTCTAATTTATCAAATTATTTGCCGTACTCTTTTAGAACAAACTTAATTATAAGTACTTACAAAGAAGCTTTTATTACTGATCAGCCAAATTAAAATAATTTTTTTGGTATCTGAAAACGAAAGGTTCTATTTAAAACAGTTGATTCTAGGGCGAAATATTTGTTTTATTATTATCAACTTGGATCTACTTGCTGTACCTGCACCCCCAAATTGTTACTTAATTGGACTCGTATATAATTTGATGGACTAACCTTGGCAGAATCTTTTGCATGAATGAGTCTTTAGGATGAAGATACTGAGCACATCACTTGCAACAAATACATAACTATTTTGCGAAACTACAACACAAATTAATGTGGCCTTTGGATGAGCTTTTTGCAGAAGCAGGGTTTCGTGTAGCTGTAGGCTATTAATTCGTGATTAATAAGAGCACTAATACACTGATAAATAGGATTTAATATTTTTTTTCTCAAAAAAAAAAAAAACCTAGCGCGTGTTTAATTAATGGAAAATGCTATCCGTACACCCCTTATAGTGAGGGTAAATCTTGCACTCGGGATTTAAGGGTTTCACAAAGACCCTTCGATTTTAGGTTTTTTTTTTTTTTTTGATAAAACAAGTAGAAAAATATAAGCCACATAATACCTAATCTTCAGGTGTATGAATAGCATTGCTCTTAATTTGTTTGTCAATATATAAAGATGTGATTGGATTTTACTCGATCATTTGTGTTTTCTTTTTGTGGTGTATGTTGAGGTAGGATTGTTGATGAGCCAAATATATATGAGCAAGCTGGGGTAGCTCGAGATTGGCTCAGAAGTAACTCGAGCCGGCTCGAGTTCCTCTCGAAATTTAAACGACCTGAAATGATCCGGCTCGTTTTCAGCTTGAAACTAATTTGAGCTAGCTCTCAAGCTAGCTTAATTTAAATTTAAATAAAATATTAATTATGAGACCCCAGACAATCTTATGTATAAAATATAATAGGGCTAAACTCTTAACCCGGCTTAAGTGTTTTGGGTGGTGGCTAGGCCCATGAGGTTAAGAGAGTTAAGCGTACTAGGACGAAAGTAGTTCTAGGATGGGTGACTCTTTGAAAAGTTAGGGTGTCACAGTTGGTATCAGAGCCAATTACCAACTGAAAATGTGAGATGAGTCTCGACTGAGTTAGGATCGGAATGACAAGGCTAGTGAGACGAGTCTTATATCGCTTGGTATTTGTGAGTCTAAGCCTGACGAGAATGTCAGGACTTAAAGAAAGGGAGATTGTGAGACCCCAAATAGTTCTATATATAAAATATAATAAGACTAAATTTTTAACCCGACTTAAATATTTTCGGTGGTAGTTAGGCTCAAGAAGTTAAGAGAGTTAAACGTGCTAGGACAAGAGTAGTTCTACAATGGGTGACCCCTTGAAAGGTTAGGGTGTCATATTAATACTAACTATAATTATTATTATTTTCATTATATATTGAGCTTACTTTTGCTTTTAGTATTATTAATTACTATTAAAATTTAAAAGCCATGCTAACAAAAAAAAATTAAAACTAAAAAAAAAATAAATTTGCTACATATTGTTGGATGTGGCCCACGTGATATATTCAAGGCGATCCATAAAGATACGGTCAATCTATTTAAGTCGATCTATAAAGATATTTTAGATCTTACGGTTAGGATGTATCTGGACACGTCCTTGATGGACGGACGTGATTTAACATCCTTACATTAAGTTATATATAAATATGTAACATACGGGAGTCCCGGTCTAACCCTAATCCAATTGTCTGTGACGGCTCCATCTCCGGGGATAAGGGAATTAGACTCGAAACGTCTCGTCTTCTTGCAGATCACGAACGAGGACGAACCACGAGCAAGGATCGCTGTTTACAAATCGGGTACAGAAATCGAAATTATGGCAGAAGGTACGATCTAGTTTCTCATAAAGTTTCTCACATTTGGTATCAGAGCCGCACCTTTCGCCGGATCTTCGTTTCTTTTCGGATTTCGTTTGTTTTTCTTTTCATTAAGTAAATAAATAAATTTGTCGATGATTTGCGTTAATGGTAACGTCGGCCGGTCTCAATCGAGTCCGACATTCGGAAGAACGGCGTCGTTGGCCCGGCCGCATTGAGCAGCGATCATGATGTAATTAAAAAAAAAAAAAACAAACAAACAAATGGGGGCGGCGTGGCGGACTTGCTCGACCATGCCACCCGGATCGTATTAAGCGCGGCCCCATTACATCCGTACCAGGCAGCCACAATAGGGGTTGCTTAGTTGGCAATCAATTTATTTATTTATTTAATGATTAAGAATAAAAAATATATATATATATATATATATATATTTTTTTTTTTTTATAATGTGACTTATTTATGAAGAAGTCTATATATTAAAATTATGTATAACTTTTGGTATTTGTTATATATAATTTCTGTTCTACTCGTTTGTTTATTCATGATATAAAGTAGTATGTTTAGTTTAATATTTTACAAAATATTTTTGCATTATTACTCTAAACATATATAAGGTGATCATAAAAATTTTAGTAGAGAATATAGACTTCATACAGTTTATAATTTTTGAGTCACATAAAGTTGTAAAGAAAATTATTTTGAACTTTTATCTTTCCGCTGCGTTTTAGAATAATATGAAATTTTCGGTTATTCATATCATATATGGACTTGTAAGATTAACTATGTTTAGGAGTAGCCACAGCATCCTAATCATAGTATATGTTCACTTATGGTATTTTTATAAGATAATATTGATTTAAAGTTAACCCGAGAATTCATATGGATTCATAATTTATTTTTAAATAGTCATTCAATGTCATATAAGGTTATTTGTATTTTTCATTATGCTCAGGAGTAGCCACAGCATCCTATAGATAATGAAAAATATATAAGGTATTACTGATATTGAATTAAGGTTATTTGTATTTTTCATTATGCTCAGGAGTAGCCACAGTATCCTATAGATAATGAAAAATATATAAGGAATAACTGATATTAAATTAAAGTTTGATTATTTATTGCAGTCAAATAAATTAATTTTCTGAATGTTGACTGGAATAAGATAGTGGATTGAATTTCTAGATAGCGAGTTTTCCTATGCCCACAGGTACAGAAATCTTGTTGTTTAGAAATTAGTTTTCTGCTAGTCTTATTATTAAAGTAGATGAATTCTATGCGTGTAGCACCTTTGCCCACAGGAAGGTAGAATTTATCTAATTTAAAGATTATTATCTTATAGTAGGCGATAAAATATTTCCTTTGTTTTTGCAGCTTCTTCCTCTATTGCATTTCTTAATGATGTTTCTCGTATTTCTATGCTTACTGGGGACAATTATTCTGATTGGAAAGAAATTATTTCTTTAACTTTGGGTTATATGGATTTAGACTTGGCTCTGCGCGTTGAGCAACCGCCTAAGGTAGTGGGGCCAATAACTTCACAGCTGAAATCTGCGCAGGAAAAGTGGGAGCGATCCAACAACTTAAGTTTGATGCTCATAAAGTCTAGAGTATCAAAAAGCATAAGGGGATCAATTCCAGAATGTGATAAAACCAAGGATTACCTAAAGGCCATTGAGGAGCAGTTTGTTAGGTCCTATAAAGTTTGTCTCGAAAAGAAGGGCATTGAAACTATCTATATTTGTTATGAATCTCATTTAGTTAATGTTCCTAAAAACACATGGTGGATTGACTCTGGAACTACTGTACATATTTCAAATACCATACAGAGTTTTCATAATCTAACGATGTTAAAGCCAAATGAAAGGATTTTAATTAGCGGAGAAGGAAATAAATCTCAAGTTGAAGCTGTAGGAAAGTTTATTTTAGAACTTAAAACTGGTTTTATACTTGAACTTGAGGATACTTTTTATGTTCCTAAATTTTCTAGAAATTTAGTTTCTGTTTCTAAATTGAGAAATAAAGGTTTCAAATTTTTATTTGAAAATGAATCTTTTACTATGTTCTCCGATAATGTTATTGTTGGCAATGGTTGTTTGGTAGATGATTTGTACAAATTTAATTTGAGTCAATCTTTTGAAAATAATTTTAATGTTGATCATGACATTGGTGTTAAAAGGAACATTATTAAAGAAAACTCCTCATTTTTATGGCACAAGCGTTTAGCTCATATCTCTTTAGAGAGAATAAAGAGGTTGGTAAAAGAAAAGATCTTACAAGATCTTGACTTTACCGATTTTGGTACTTGTGTGGAATGCATAAAGGGAAAGCATACTAACACAAATACCACTAAAGGTGCCAGAAGGAGTTCTGAAATTCTTGAGATCATACATACAGATATCTGTGGACCTTTTCCTACTCTTTATTTCAACGGTTAGAGATATTTTATCTCATTTATTGATGATCATTCAAGATATATGTATCTCTATCTCTTATTTGAAAAAGCTGAGGCTCTTGATGCTTTTGAAGCTTATAAGGTTGAGGTAGAGAAACAATTGGATAGGAAAATCAAGATTGTAAGGTCCGACAGAGGGGGTGAGTATTATGGAAGACATACGGATAAAGGTCAGATGATCGGTCCATTTGGTCAATTCCTCAAAGGTGAAGGCATCATTGCACAGTATACGATGCCTGGCACGCCTCAGCAAAATGGCATTGCCGAAAGGAGAAATAGAACACTCATGGACATGGTAAGGCGCATGATTAGTAGCTCTTGTCTTCCATCTTCTCTTTGGAGTGAAGCACTAAAGACAGCAGTGTATGTTTTAAATAGGATTCCATCGAAGGCTATTTCCAAAACTCCTTTCGAGTTATGGAAAGGATGGAAACCTAGTTTAAATCACCTGCACGTACGGGGATGTCCAGCTGAGGTGAGGGTTTATAATCCACACATAAAGAAACTGGACCCTCGAACAGTCAGTGGATATTTCATTGGCTATGCAGTAAACTCCAAAGGATTCAGGTTCTATTGTCCAAATCACCCATCCAAGATAGTTGAGGCCAGGAATGCTAAATTTCTTGAGGATTTTGAAACTAGTGGGAGTGTTGTTCCTCAAAAGATGAATTTTGAAGAAATAAGGGATTCAACTGGTTATCCATCAACAGATAATAATTTAGTTGCTCTACCAGGAGGTCAATTTGACCATAATGGAGATCAATTAATTTTAGAGAATGAAAATGCTGAACTAGTTGAACCTCCCCATGAAGAGCTGTCCCAAGAGGAACAGATAATTATAGAGCCAGCTGCACAGAATAATGAAAATCTGCCGGAAGAGGTTAGCTTAAGAAGATCTTAAAGACAAAGGAGATCGGCGATTTCTAATGATTATGTAGTCTATCTTCAGGAGTCTGACTTTGATGTTGGACACCATAAAGACCCATGGGCGTTTTCAGAAGCCATGCAGGGAGATAAATCCTCCCTATGGTATGATGCCATGAAGGAAGAGATGAAATCTATGACGGATAACAAAGTTTGGGATCTCGTTGAATTACCACAAGGAGTCAAAGCCATTGGCTGTAAATGGGTCTTCAAGACCAAAAGGGACTCTTTAGGTAACATAGAACGACATAAGGCCAGACTTGTTGCCAAAGGTTTCACTCAGAAAGAAGGCATTGATTATCATGAAACCTTCTCTCCGGTATCAAAGAAGGATTCATTAAGAATTATCATGGCTTTGGTAGCTCATTTCGATTTAGAGTTACATCAAATGGATGTGAAAACGGCATTTCTAAATAGAGATATAGAGGAGATAGTCTATATGCAACAGCCCGAAGGTTTCAGCACAGATGAAAGTAATCACCTTGTTTGCAGACTAAAGAAATCTATATACGAACTTAAACAGGCTTCCCGTCAGTGGTATATCAAGTTTCATAATGTAATTACTACATTTGGTTTCGTAGAAAATATTGTGGACCAGTGTATATACCTTAAGGTTAGTGGGAGTAAGTATATTTTCTTAGTTCTGTATGTGGATGATATTCTGCTTGCAAGTAGTGATTTGAGTTTGCTTAAAGATACCAAAGATTTTCTTTCTAAGAATTTTGAGATGAAGGATATGGGTGAAGCCTCTTTTGTCATTGGCATAAAGATTCACAGAAATAGATCTCAAAGGATTTTGGGTCTATCTCAGAAAGCCTACATCGAAAGGGTTCTAGAAAAATTTAATATGGCAAACTGTGCACCTACAGCTGCGCCTATTATAAAAGGTGACAGGTTCAATCAGAAACAGTGTCCTCAGAATGATTTAGAACGAGAACATATGAAGAGCATACCCTATGCCTCTGCAGTAGGGAGCTTAATGTATGCGCAGGTCTGTACCAGACCTGATATAGCTTATGCAGTGGGGATATTGGGTAGATACCAAAGCAACCCTGGCCTTGATCATTGGAAAGCTGTAAAGAAGGTTATGAGATATTTACAAGGAACAAAGGATTATATGCTCACCTACAGACATTCTGACCATCTTGAGGTGGTTGGATATTCGGACTCTGATTTTGCTGGATGCGTGGATTCTAGAAAGTCCACATCAGGATATATTTTCTTACTTGCTCAAGGTGCTATATCTTGGAGGAGCACTAAGCAAGATACAGTTGCTACATCCACTATGGAGGCAGAGTTCATCGCTTGCTATGAGGCTTCGTCACAGGCTTTATGGCTGAGAAATTTTATCTCAGGTTTAAGAGTTGTCGATTCTATCTCAAGGCCAATTAAGATTTATTGCGACAACTCTGCTGCAGTGTTCTTTGCCAAGAATAGTCGAGTTACAGATCGCAGCAAACATATCGATATAAAGTACCTTGCTGTGAAGGAATACGACAAGAAGAAGGTGGATATCCAACACATTGGGACCGAGAGGATGATTGCTGATCCTATGACTAAAGCATTGCCGGCAAACAAATTCAAGGATCATATTCATCATATGGGTATCTTGAGTCCATTTACAGTTTAAGTGTTTTCTTCTTGTATAAAGACTTTAAAGACTATTTTTATTTGAATAAGAACACATTTTGGTTTTTGCACATATGCGCATAAAGTTATTTTTGTACATTAAAGTTTTATTGTGCACTAAAGTGGGACTCTGAGTTGAACTTATAATAAGTTCATACGGTTGTAACTCATAAAGTTATTTGATTAAGGAATTCGTACTTTTGATACATGGAAGGAAGTGTTCATCTTTTGGGGCATAACCGCTATGATCAAAGTATTGTGATTTTTTGGTCAAGTGGGAGATTTTGACTGTATAATTTCGTTGGTACCTAATAAAGTTTTTGTATCGCCTATACGGTAATAATTATATCACTAGGCCAAGTGGAAGAATGTTGGATGTGGCCCACGTGATATATTCAAGGCGATCCATAAAGATACGGTCAATCTATTTAAGTCGATCTATAAAGATATTTTAGATCTTACGGTTAGGATGTATCTGGACACGTCCTTGATGGACGGACGTGATTTAACATCCTTACATTAAGTTATATATAAATATGTAACATACGGGAGTCCCGGTCTAACCCTAATCCAATTGTCTGTGACGGCTCCATCTCCGGGGATAAGGGAATTAGACTCGAAACGTCTCGTCTTCTTGCAGATCACGAACGAGGACGAACCACGAGCAAGGATCGCTGTTTACAAATCGGGTACAAAAATCAAAATTATGGCAGAAGGTACGATCTAGTTTCTCATAAAGTTTCTCACACATATCACTCTAAAAATAATACTATACTAAATGATATTTTTGAGCTACATCGTAAAAAAACGAACGAGCTAGAGTGAGCTTGTGTTTAGCTTTGTTTATTTTTCGAGCTAAAAAAGTGACCTCACAGTTGACTCGTTTATAAGTGAGTGATTGATTGGCCATGCGGTCGCACCCACGGCTGCTGCCAGACACCACGCAAAATAATCCTTCTGGTAAATTAAGCTCCTCACGCTGGTTGTCAACGAGCCTAACACGAGCGAGTTAGGGTCGGCTTGTGTTCGGTTCATTTAATAAACGAGCCGAAAACGAGCTGCCTGGATAAAATATTGAGCCAAAAAATTCAACTTGTGTTTAGCTCTTTAACAAACAAGCCGAACACGAGCTGACCAACGAACAATCAGTGAAATGGATTAGATTGAATATATATAAAAAATAAATTTATAAAATCTTACCCATTAGACTTTAATCGAATAATTGAAACTTTATATATAAATGAGTCTTTTTATAATTGAGCTCGGCTTTATTTTTTTTTTTTTGCTAAAAGTCAAATAATAAAAATATATATATTACATATATAATTATTTATATTAAATAAATTATATAAATATAAAATATATGTATTTGAACTGTTATCGAGCCAAACACGAACGAGCGGATCCCAGCTCGTGTTCGACTCGTTTATTAAACGAGTTGAAAAATTCAGCTCATGTTCAGTTCGTTTACTAAACGAGCGATTCGATCTCGAGCTCATTTCGAGCCGAACACGAACTGACTCACAAACAGCGAGCTAGATTGCCACCCCTACTCATGCGGAACTGTTTTATTGTGATGCGATCCAGTACTTGTGCCTCACCGCGGAGGCCAATAGGCCCTTAAAAGGACGGGACGCGCGAGTTCAAGCCAGTTTTGAATTGTAGACGAGCTGACTCACGAACAACGAGCTAGATTGGCAGCCCTAGACATTAAGGTCGCGACCGAACCAAAAGCGGCTTTTGAGGACGCCACATGAGGCAGCCTCCAACGGAGGCCACATGGCCCCGGCCCACCACTCACTAGTACTAAACAAATTTTATGTCTCGTCCAGAAGCGCTTCTGCTAAAACCAGAGGCGCTTCCGCTTCAACCATGGGCCATGGGGGCCATCGCTTTCGCCAAACCTTTCTCGCTCGTTTGTTTCTTCTTTGAGCACTCGTTAACTTTTTTTTCTTTTTTTGTTTGTTTTTACCGACCAATTAGGCACACGATACCTGGAAAATGCCTAGACACAGGCATTATTGTGCGTTCATAAAATGTAGAATTGATCGCAATCATTGATAAAAGACGAGATCCAGTAGTTAAGATTAATCTCATCTTTTATGGTCAGCAAAATTACACGGTGGGAAGTAACTTTAATTCTGCATAGTGAGGGATGAAGCCAGAAATTAAGATTCGGGGGGGCTAAAATTTAAATTTGATAGAAAAAAATTCGACCTCGAATAATAAGAAAAAAAATATTTGTCAGATTCACTGATAACGACAATATGCTAAGAAAGAAACAAGACTGTAAGAGTTGAAGGGAAAGGAGTAAGAAATGTTGGAGAAAATCCAAAATCTCTAAATTTCATATTTTAAAATATTAATTTAATTTATTTTTTAAGCGAACGTCCGCACGCACTGTGCACGCGCGGACGTTACGCATGCTCGCGCTACTTGTCCGCATGGAATCCATGCGGACATTCATGTGGGTGCTAATTAAAAGGGCTAATTGAGAAAATGTTAACGTTGGGAATCCCAACGTTAAGTTTTCTCATTCCCCTGTATATATATTTATATACACTTGTTCTACTGTTTATAGATATATGAACACCGTGGAAAAACAACAAGTGAAAAGAGGGTTTTAATTTAAGTTTTTATCAATTGTTTATTTACTTGATTTCTTTGTCATCGGGTGTTGAAAGAGTCTCCGTCAACCTTCTTCACGATCGTGCTCGCAGGAGGAGAAATTCCGGTCGTACCTTGGGGTGTTATTTCCGGTTAATCCCGCACGTAAGGACGGGAATACGCCTTAGGGCAGTGCCTCGCACGCTTCCGGATTGATCAAATTTTTTATTTGGATTTAGCGATTATCGGTAAGTTGATTTTATTAATTTTATCATAAAATTTAGTTAGATTTAAATCACAATCAGATTTTATGTGCGGTAATTGTTCCAACAAGAAATTCGAAAAAAAAAAAATCAAGACATAAATTTTGTTAAAAAAATTAATTTGGCCCCCTAAAAATAAAATTTATAATATTTTAATTTTTATTATAAAAGACTTTTATATAATTTTAAAAAATTTAGGGGGGCCATGGCCACTGTGGGCCCCTCAATAGCTCCGTCCCTGTGCATAGTTGCCGTAGTTGTCGAAAGTCGTGTATATATTTTGTTCACGACCGCGGGCGCAAGAAATATTAATCTTAATCTTTGCAGAAACGAAAATTCAACAAATTATAACTTCTGATCATAAGAATTAGGGCATGTGTAAACCCTTATTAAATTTTATTTTAATATTGATTTTAAAATAAGTTGAACATATATGTGTGCCCTCCTCGTTGCAGTGCACTTCTCCTTTTTCTTTTAAAAAGAAAAACACAGTTTAGAGAATTTTTGTAAACAAATAAGTTTGTGGACTCCATTCTAAGAACCCATTCTAATATTCCAGAATTTTTTTTTTTTTTTTTTTCGTTTTGAAGGCGAGCCTCAAACGCGCTATTTCAGAAATTTGCTAAAGAGATATCAACCTTTTAACTAACCTTTTAGCTCAACACATATCTTAGTAATTTAGAAGAAAAAAAAAATGATCACCTCAACCAATAAAAGCAAAAATTTTATGTATTTCATAACCTAAGTGATCTACCATCCATCTCATTTTAACATTTAATCCACCTATACAAATAATTGACACCTTTTTTAAAATTTGCAAAATAAAAATTTAGGCAAAATTACTTGTTAAAGAAGCATGATGAAGTCTAGTACTTTCCCAAGCAAGCAATAGAACTTTTCATTGGCAATTAGGTTCCCTAAACCTTAACATATAGTTCAATTAAATTGTTCTTCTCATCCAAATATCCAATTATATAACTGTTTTGATCGCTTACATTACATATAATTTGTAAAGCTTCAAAATACAAAAAAAAAAAAAAAAAAAAAAATCTTTTCTTTTATTCTAAACACACCAAAGCAACAATTAAAGCTGAAAATTAATTAACTCTATTTTTAAACTCAAATACTTAATATCATAACGAGAGAAAAAAATACGTCTTTTTGTTTATCAAAATAACTATTCAATTAATAACTTTAATCAGGGAGAAAATATACTGAACTATTTAATAAGTTTAAGAAATTTATTTGTAAAAATTATATTTTTCAAATATTTTTTATAAATAATAATAGTAGAAAATTGATTTAAAAAAATTTAAAAATTAGGCGGTCCAGACTCTATAGCTGAGATAGTGGACCATCTGATACGGCGCAGCAAATGGGCACACAAATAGGTCTTACAAAGCCGCTCTCAGCATCACTCTCTCTATGAGTCCATTACATTTTACTCAATATCACCTTACCAGTTATTGGACACCTTTCATATTCGTATCGACACACACGTTCAATATAAAAGTTTTTTGGACATACATTTCAAATGTCTTTTCATAACAACAAATAATTAAAATATATATAACACATTTCTCTTACTTTTTTTTATGTATTAAAATTGTAGATGATGAAAATATTCAGCTCTTTTTGATGATGCATACTCTTTTTTTGCAAATATAAATAGCAATTTGCATAAAAAATTCATTAGTTTTGAGCTTTTGCAAAAGTGCCTTTTTGACTTTCGCAGATTCGAACCGGATTTTTAAAAAACTGACCAAAATATTTTTATTTTTTTTTCTCTCTCCTCTTTTTTTTTTTCTTTCTCTTCGAAGAGGGCAACGAAGGCGGCGGCGGCGGCTTGCCTCGCCTTTGTCCCGCGCACCCCGCCCTCGCCCTCGCCCATGCACCCTCCCTCTTCCTTCCTCCCCTCCGACCCCGCCGAGGCCGCGCCTTGACCTCTTTTTTTTTTCTCTCCGGCCCTCCTCGACTACCTCCCCGACTCTTTACAATAGTAAAGAAGGTAGCGTCACGTCCTCTTCCTCTTCTTTTCTTCTCTCAATTTTTTTTCTCTTAGACCCCCCCTACTGCCTCCGCGACCCTCCACGACAGTAACGAGGACAGCGCTGCGTCTTCTTTCTCCGTCTTCGCTGGCGCAGATACCGATGCCGGTACTGAAGAAGAAGGAATCGGAGCAAGTGCAGGTGAGAGCGAAACTGAGAAAAAATATGTAAAAAAATAAAAATAAAGAATAAAGAATAAAATATAAAGAAAAATAATTTTTCCTCAAGAAAAATGAACAACCAAAGAGAAAAAAAAGAGAAAGAAAAAAGATGATGATTAATTTATACTATTTCAAAAGAATGTTGCACTATTTTAAAAGAACATTGCCGTATTTTTGAGAAAATTTATTCTATTTAAGAGAAAAAAAAAAACCCTTTTCTATGAAAATTGTGCTCTTTGAACAAAAAATGCACTTTTTGGACGAAAATTATACTTTTTCTTCTCCTTCTCCTCCTCCTCTTTCTGGCCCAATAATGCAATTTTCGGCCAAATAGTGTAATTTTTTTTCAAAGAGTGCAATTTTCGTTCAAAGAGCATCGTTTTCATCCAAAAAAGTATATTTTTTTCTCTCAAAAAGTGCAATTTTTCTGAAATAGTGCAATATTTTTTTTTTTTAGAAAAAATTATTTTTTTATATTTGATTCTTTATTTTTTTTATTTTTTTTATTTTTTTACACTTTTTTTCTCAGTTCTGCTCTCACCTGCACTTGCTCTAAGTACTCCTTCTCTGGCACCGACGTCGGTGCCGGCCCCGGTAAAGGCGGAGAAAAAGGATGCAGCGCTGTACTCGTTATCGCCGTGGAGGGTTGTGAAAACGGTAGAGGGCGGTTAAAGAGAAAAAAAAATAAGAGAAAAAAAAAGAAGAGAAAGAAGACGTGACGCCGCTCTCTTTACTTTTGTAAAGAGTCGGGGAGGCAGTGGAGGAGGGTCGGAGAGAAAAAGAAAAAAGAAGAGGGTCGAGGCACGGCCTCGGCGGGATCGGAGGCGAGGAAGACGGTGGGAGGGTAAGAGGGCGAGGGCGAGGGTACACAGGACAGAGGCGAGGCGGGTTGCCTCCGCCTCCACCTCTACCGCCCTCTTCGAAGAGAAAGAAAAAAAGAACGAGAGAAAAAAAAAAAAAAATACGGTATACTACTAAATTACACACTTATTTAGCTCTATTCTGTGTCAGGATAATTACTTACTATTCTAGACTAATTACCGCGAGTATAGGTTAGTCAATCGTCCGTTTTAGGGCTTCTTTCCGTATCAGATGCTCCAACTCTTGTAAGTCCGTTGCTGTTTTTCAAAGAGTGCTCACTAGACCTTGTAGATAGATAACGAAAATTGTAACCACACTGAGCAGCAAGCTTGTTACTTCTCTTTTTCTCGAGTATCTTCTCTAAATGCTCATCTTCTGCTTTTCTATTTTTTTATATCTCAGGCTTCTGGTGCGACACACTGACCGCAAAATTTGTGACCACACACTGAACAGAGGCAACAATTCTCTCGGATTGAGGGTCGAGGAAAGTACATAGTGCAGAAGGTGCTGCTATCCTCATCTTCTGATGAGGCCGAACGAAATATCTAGCGATCTCCTAGCTGATTATCTTTTCGGCTTTTCGCTTGCATCAACGTTTTGCTTCTCTACTTGTTTTTTGCACAAATTCGGGGGCCATAAAGCTGGCGAGCTAAGTACGTTTCATGAACGCAGTATACGCAAGACTCACTGCTATGACAAAGAGGAATCTCCTTTACTCGTCCTTCGAAACGTCCAGTTATGGATAATGGTCTTGGAACTGTGAGGAAAACATCTCAGGAAGGTACGATAATGATAAACAGCTTATTTTTGTATTGAATTACCTCTTGTGTTGAGGAAGCCTTGTTGCTTTGTCTCCGAGGCAGCGTCGGACATGCTTGTGTTTGCACACTTTTTTTTTGTTCCTAGTGTACTGAGGTGGCATAATTTTACAACCTCTAATGAGCTAGCAGCCCAACTAGGCGAGAACGCTGCCTACTAGTCAGACAGAAGAGATTGCTTGGACTGATTGATGGCTACATGCATCGTATCATCTATGAGTCCTTCTAGCACATCTTCACTCGATGGTGCATGCCCCCCCTCATCCCCTGATCCGGCGCGTGCAAATCCTCCAACTCCCGAACCGTCCGTTCCGATGGTCTGCGCTCACGCTTCGCGCACCCGAGCTTTGTGGGCCCTACTTCGATTGCCTCTGTCCCTTTGTACTTGCTAGTACAATTTCTATTACACACGGAAATGTTCTTCCGTGTCCGGGCGTACCGTCGATACAGAACTGGTACTGGTGCGGAATATTAGCCCAACAGACTTACGCGAATACTTTGTAGTCTTCAAAACTTAGACTTGAAAAATAATAAGCATCATCACAGCTTCAATTGTCCTTATAGCATGATAAACATTTGATTGATCCTGCGTAGTCTCCTCCTCCTAACCACATGCACAGGTTACGCGAGCGATGTATATAGTAGCTCTGTGCACATCTGGCCGATTCGCAAGTCCAGCGCCGATCTTCAGTAATAAAGTAAACTACCCACAAGTACTCGATATGCACTTGTAAACCCAATTGCAACAGCTATTCTCGTTCTGTTGGTTGGTCTTATCGTCCTTGGATCGTAAACTCAATTTCGTGTGGTATATACATCATACAGTAAACTATGACGGATCTACGACACCCTAACTCACTCCAATCAACCGTCAGCATGTGTGGTTACTGATCTGCTCATATCAGTCGTCGACAGATAGTAGAATGACAATAAAGTTGCTACAAAAGTATGTGTAAACTTACACAAATCGAGTCGCGCTATTCCGTACTTGGTTATCATCGTCCAGTTCTTTTTGTAGCATTTGTTCGTCCAACGTAACACTATTACGCTGTCGTCGCCACCGCACCCGAGCTCTCCGCATAACCAACGGCCAACAAGCTAACTTATGCCGATTAAGAAAGTTATCCTCTCCTCAACACCGAGTCATATTAACGATCCGCGAGGGTGAGCGGGGCGCCGAGGACGTCCGTAAGGGCACTTAACTCTACCTGCGGTAATGATGGATTCTGCCCACTCCTGTGATCCAATCTGAAGAACCACTAATCGCCTTTGGAGGGGCCAGCTCCTATTCCTCAATCTTACTCATTGTTATCAATCCTGCAGGAGAATACGCTCACGGATTTGCCAAAAAAACATAAACACATCGACTAAAGATGAGGGCAGAAAAGATTGACGGTACGACTGTTACAAAAAACTGGGGTGTCAAGTACTGCAACATCTCTGTCGCAATGATAATGTCAAAAGCTACTCCCTGTGTCGGCTAATAATTGTGAATCCTTCTGGTGATTGATTGGCTACTCATCCGTGACTCCAAATATAAGAATCACTTGCCTTGCCGTGGTGCTCACCCCAGATCTTATGCAGTATCGTACAATATCCCTGCAACTGAAGTAAAAATAACTCCGCGGAATTCTAAAAAAGACATGACATTCAACTGTAGGTGAGGGAGAAAGCATTGACGCCGCCAAAACGTTCAACAAAAACGGTTGGGCGCAAATTCTGCAACCATTTTCTCGCAACCCATCCGTCAAACTGATGAATGCATGAGTACTCATTTCACGGCTAATATTGTCTGAGCGCTCCAGTGACTTGATTGTGCCTACCCACCGAATCAATCGCCTAAGACATTAATTGTCTGGAGTGGGTGGTCTAACGCTCAACTCCTATCAGTATGTTAACTCCTCAGGCAACTGAAAGAAAATACTCCCAAAATCTTCAAAAACTCATTCAACTGTACGTGATTAGAAAAAGATGGATATAAGAATATTCACAAAATGTGGGCGCAATTCTGGGTCAACATTTGTCCCAATGGTCAAGATTCCAATACAATATTTTGTCGGCCCTAAACCATTGATGTTCTTAAAACTGCAAAATTGTTAAAACATAAATGATATAAATACTGCTTTCTAGTTTAACTCATCATTTATCCGTTAAGATAATACTAGTCTCAGATGTGGGGTATATAATAATACTACGCGAGGCAATGTTAGGAGAACCCAAAAGCAATCAACTAATCGTGAATCAGGAGAAACCCATTTTCCCAAAAAAAAGAAAAAGAAAAGAAAAGTTTTCATAAAAATCATTGCTTTAATAATTTATTTCCTATCAAAAATTTAAGAAAATAAAAAACATACTTTTATAAATATTAATTTGTTTAGAAAATATTATCTTCAAAAGTAACCACAGTAAAAAATATTCTTGACGTAAATCTAAAATAGTTCTGAATACTTAGAAGGAGAACAAACACCATTAAGATTTTTAATTCTCTGAATGGCCAACAATTAATGCTCTTGGCTACTTCTATACAGGTTTAACTAGTATTCACATATACTAACACAAATACGGGAGTAAGAATACCGATACGACAAATCACGGTCTGCTCGGCAACTTTGCCCACGCACACTGGACACCCCGCCGCTAATCAACACATCAACATACCCTATAACATAAATCAATATACATTCTATCTATATCCGAATATTAATTTTGGAAAAATTGTTATATTTCTATATGAATTAAAGTTAGTAAAATTTTTACATGAATAATTCATAGATTTTAGAAAAAAAAATTCGGGTCACGCATACATAATTTATTATATGTGCGAATTTGCATAACAAAACTCAATAGTTTCAGGCTTGCAATGTCCGCCTATTGGATTTTGCAGATAAGCGCCGGATTTCAAAAACACTGTCAAAGAAACCTTATTCCCTCTTTCCCTTTCATCTATTT
>NC_033633.1:902145-953726 GCF_001540865.1 Ananas comosus | reverse complement strand
TAGCGGGGAGAAAAAACACCCCCCGAACTGTGTGCTCGCTATTTTCTTGAGACAATTTGCCGATGTGTCAAGAGACTTCGGAGTCTGCAAGGCACAAAAGTACCACAACTGTTGACTAATCTCTTAGGTTTCTTAAAGGAGATTGAGAAGAGTTAGAAGTACGAAGTGTTTCCTTTCTCGGATCATCTTTAGGGATCATCTTTTATTCATTAACAACAAGTCATCTTAAACAATTATCCATCATCAACTACAGATTTTGGATCCACAATCAATTATTGTATCATCAACTCACCGATTTTGGATAGTCATAAGGAACTATCAACTCATCAACCTACGATTTTGGATCATTTAGGGATCAGCGTATTCATAACAAGTATCAAACAATTTTCGTGGTTGTTATGCGCCTATCTAAATATATTAGGCCCCAATTTTTGGACATTATGTTCAAGCTTTATTACTTGATCATCTCTTGTTTTTGTAATTCTCGTAATTATACTTCTGTCTATGCCCGATCCATCATCTTCTGGTAAAATGTTCTGCCAATTGATTCTTTCAGGACTGTCTGTGGAATGAGTTGTGCCAGCTTCCTTTTTGCGAACTTTTTGCTTCCTTGCCTGACTATTTGCGCAAATGTACAAGCTAGCGATCGGTATACTACTTATTCACATTTAGCTCTTATTCTGTGTGTAGATTACATATCTATTCTCGACCACAATTCACGAGTAATATGCTTAGATCAACTCCCGTTTCTAGGACTCTTCCGTATCAGATGCTTCCAATCTCTCTGTACTCCCGTTTGCTTATTGTTCAAGTGCATGCACTAGGACCTTGTTAAATAATAACAAAATTGTTAAACATCTTGAAGCCAATCAAGTTGTTACTCGTCTTTTCTCAGAGTATTCCTTCTTTCTTATATTGCTTCACTCTGCTTTTCTATTTTTTTATATTCTCGGTTCTTTGTCGCTACCGCAAAATTGGGTGTGATCCAACAACCTGAAGAGAGGAAGCACTTCTTCCGGATAGGGTGTGACGGAATGACAGGTGCTGGCAGTGGGGGGGTGAAAAAGCGTGCTCGCTATCCTCAGCTTCTTTGATGACAGGAGCACGAAATGATCTGCATGCGGCACTCCCTAGGTGATTACTTCTTTTCCTTTTCTGTTTGAATGCTAACGGTTTTTGCTTCTCCCTAGCTTTTGTTCTGCACAAATTGGGGGGGCGCCGGCTCATGAAAAGCTGGCAAGCTAGTATCGTTTCATGAACGACGTACGCAGAATCACTTGCTATGGACAAGAGACGGAATCCTTTACCGTCCTTCGACGTCCGTTCAGATTATCGGTCTTGTGAACTGCGAGGAAAACAATCCAGGAGAGTAGATAAAGATTAACCAGCTTATTTCTGTATTGAGATTACCCTTGTGTTGCAGGAACCTTTGCTCTGTTCTTCGATGAGGGCTTCGGAATCTTTGGTTTTTTGGACATTTTTTTTTTCCTGTGTGATGAGGCTGGCCATAAATTTACGCCTCTGATAGATAGCAGCCAATTAGGGAAGCTGCCATGTCAGACAGACAGACGTTGTGGATGATATGGTATGGATGTTACATCTTATGAGTGTCTAGACCTTTTCATGATGGTCACTGATTGATCTGTGCCCGTGAAATCCTGCCACTCCGACCGTCCATTTATTTAGATGTTGCGAATCGCTTTGTCGCAAGAGCTGGATGGTCCTGATGTGTGATGCGTCTTTGTATTTTGCTAGTACGATTCTAAACACACAGGAACATGTTTTCGGTGGTCAGGCGGAACGTCGATATGAACTGTGTACTGGGCGGCAATTACCAAACGGAAAGACATACTTTTTTTAGTTTTCAAAACGGTTATACTATGGAAATATAAGTAGCACTATACAGGTTAATGTGTCTTTATGCAGTGATAAAATTTAGTTGATTTGTTTCGTAGCTCTCCCTCCTACGCGATACTGGTTCGGAGGATGCTCTATTAGTAGTTGTGCACATTGCCGGTTCAGCAAGGGGCCGCAACGGTTCTTCGTAAAATAAAACCTAACCAGAGTGTACGTATGGCACTTTGTAAACCCCAATTGCAAGAAATTCGGTTCGTGTTTTCGTTGGTTTAATTCGAGCTTTGGGATCGTAAAACTCAATTTTCGTGTGCGGTATATACATCAAAGTAAATATGACGGATCTCGAACACCACTCACCATCCAAACTGTCACGCGGGTTTAGACTCTGCCTCATTCAGTCGTCGACATCGGGAGATTTGAATGAAGTTGCTAGTAAATGTGAGCTGAACCGACACAGAATGACTCGGCTCCGTTCTGCGCATCAGTTTTGTTCACGGTCCGACAGTAAACCTACATGTCGCCCAATCGCAGCCAGCCCGGGTCTGCATAGCGCAGCATCAACTAGAAACTTAATCGCGATTAAAAGGTGCGGTCCTCTCCTTAACACCGAGTCTAGGTGGTAACCCTGGAATCGGCGGCACCTTACGAACTGCGTGCATGGATCTTGGCCATCCGTGTGCGATCAAATTTGGAAGACCACTTTCTGTCTTTTGGAGGCGCCCAGTCTATTCTCAATCCTATGCTCTTTGTTTTCAATTTGTTCAGAGAACTAACTTCCCGAATTCTGCCAAAAAGCAATACATTCACTAAGATGATGTAGAAGTTGGGAAGGTCTAGGACTGTTTATAAAATAGTGCGAGCAGCCTGTCAACATCTTGTAAATGCATGAATGTGTCAAAAAGTACTACTTTTATTGCTAATATTTGTTGAACCTCCTTGGGTGACTTGATTGTGCTACTCATGTGGTCAACTATTGGAAGATATCATTGTCTTCTGGAGTGCCGGTGTCTCACGCTCAATCTTATCCAGCACCTCTCAATTCCTGCAACTGACCCTAAGAAAAATTAACTCCTGAATTCAAAAAACGCAATGACATCTCAACTTGTAGGTGGACATGCGGAGAAAGACGTTGTGACGCCAGCAGAACGAGTTCACAAATGGTGCGGGGCAATTCTGTAATATTTTCTACAACTCCTGTTCACAATGATGAGTTTTATACCAGTACCTATTTCACCGCTAATATTGTTTGAACCTCCGTCAGTGATTGATTGTGATGATCCGCGAATCAAAGCGGAGGAGTATTTGCCGTTGGACGTGGGGGATGTGGTCTCGTTTAGATTTTCGATCAGGTATGGTGCCAATCTCAAGGCACACTGCAAAGGAAAATAACTTCCAAATTTTTCAATAAAAGAATGAACATTTCAACTGTAGCCGTGATTTGTGAGAAAACTTGGATATAGAATGATTCACAAAATGGCCTAGGGCAATTCTACAACAAACTTCTCTGGTCGAATGCATAGACTTTGTCGGCGAAGAGTACTATTTGTGGGTGCCTGGGCGCTTGTCGCCTAAAGATTTGGATGTTTTAACACCTGAAAAATTGTAACATAAATGTTTCGATTGTCTATAATAGTTTCTAGGTTGACTCATATTTAATCTCGGTTGAAGATAATACTTAGCTCACATGAGGGGGGGATAATATATACCTAGGTGAGGGCAAGTGGAGACCCGAAAGATTTCTAGCGGTCCAACTAGTGGTGGAAATCACGAAGAAACCATTTCAAACAAAAAGAAAAGGAAAGAAAAGTTCATAAAAAGCATTGCCTTTATAATTTTATTTCTAATAAATATTTTAAAAATAACAAAAATATTTGGTATAAAATTTAATTTGTTTAGAAAATATTATGCTTTGGAAAGTGTAACAGTAGTGAAAAAATATTTCTTCGATAAAAAAATTGTTCTATGAATTATTAGGAGTGAGAACGAAAAACACTATTAGATATTTTATCTTTGAATGCTACAACTTAATGCCTCGCCTCTTGCTATAGCGTTTTAACTAGGCATCGCAGACAGTGACATGTAGAATACACGGGGACAGAGACAAAATCATTTGATCAACACGGCCTCGGCACTTTATTACGACATGAACACGGGTAATAAGAATATAATGATTATTAATATAATAATATTATAATTTTATTTATTATAAAAATATTAATTTGATAAATTGTTATATTTCTTATTGAATGTAAAGTTTTAGTAAAAAAAAAAAACAAAAAAAAAAAAATAATAATTTTTATTGATGAATTCCATTTAGATTTTAAGAAAATTTTTCGCTACCATACATAATTTATTTATATGGCCAATTTTGGCATAAAAGTCCATTAGTTTTCGCTTTTGCAAAAAGTAGCGCATGTTTGGATTGTGATTTATAGGCTGAATTTTAGAAACTGACCAAAGACTCTTGATTCCCCTTCTCTCTTTCTTCTTTTTCTTCTTTTTTTTTCTCTTCTTTTTTTTTTTTTCTCTTCTTTTTTCTTTCTCTTCGAAGAGCCGGCCGGTAGAGTGGAGGCGAAGCGACCCGCTCGCATCGGTCCGTCCGCACCCTCGCCCTCGCCTCTCGCACCTCTTTCCGTCTTGCCTCGCCTTCGACCTCGCCGAGGCCACACCTCGCTCTGCTCTCTCTTCTTTTTTTTTCCGCTCGTCCACCCTCCTCCACGCCTCCGCTGACTTTCTTACTTAATAGTTAAGAAGGCAACTCTACGTCTTCTGTTCTCTCCGCTTTGTTTTTCTCTCATTTTTTCTTTATCTTCCACTCCCCTCTACCGCTTCGCGATCACCTATCCATGGACGATACCGAGGGATAGCGCCCACATCCTTTTCCTTCGCCTTCGCCCGGGCGCCGACACCAACACCCCGTACCGCGAGGAGGCGACGAATTCGGAGCAAGTGCAGCGCCTCAGAGCGGGAGAGCTAGAAAAAAAATACAGAACAAACAATTAAAAATAAGTAAAAAGGAATAAAGAATAATTCATAAAACAGATTTCGTACAAAGAAGAATGAAAAACGGAGAGAAGAAGATATGATTGAATTGCCAATAGTTTCAGAAGAATGTCCTGTACTTATTTTCGGAGAATGGCCTTATTTTTTAGAAATTATATCCTCTTGAAGCAGAAAAAATTTATACTTTTTGGATTGAAAATTATATTCTTTGAACTGGAGAAATTACACTGCTTTAAACAAAATTTGCTAGCGTATTTGGCTATTCACAAAATTCACTGATTGGCTAGAAGAGGAGGCAAACAGGAAGAAACGGTAATATTTTTGTTCAAGGAGTGAATTTTTACTTTAAAAAGGCGTGGCAATTTTCGATCCAAAAAAGTATTTTTTTCTCAATTAGAAGGTAAAATTTTCTCAAAAACAGGCCCTCATTCTCTATGAAATAGGGGGTTAACATTATCCTGAGAATAGTTAGCAAATTATCATCTTTTTCTTTTTCTTTTGGTTGTCATGTTCTAGAGAAGAAGATTATTTTTCTATTATATTCCTCTATATTGATTATTTTTCTAATTTCTGCATATTTTCCTCGGCTCTTCGCTTCTCTCCCGCGGTACTTGCGCCGATTCCTTCTTTGCATCCGAAGCACCGACATCTGCGGCCTGACCGGCGAGCTCGTTGAAGACGAGGAAGATATATATGTGGCGCTGTCCTCATTACTGTCGGTCAGGGTTGCAGAAGGCCGCGCTAGATAGCTGGTTTGAGAGAAATAAAGCAGGAAGAGAAGAATAAGAACCCGAAACGAAAAAAAAAGAGATGGAACAGTGACATGACGCTGTCCTCCTTCTTTAAGTATCCTTTCTTATATATATAATATATATCCTCAATATATCTGATATATATATATAATATATATATATTATGTATAATTAATACTGACTAAGTGTGCATGGCTATGGATGCCACGTTGACTCCCCATGCATGCTTATCCTGGTCTGAGGGTCCGGCTTATTAATTTAGTTTTTGTTCTCTTTTAGTGTGAAGTTAGAGAACCACACGAGGTGGAGCTTGGGGAGTAGCTGTGGAGCTCCGATTTCAACGGTCGACATAGCGCCACGGAAGGCCGGTTCGAGGGGATACGGTTCTGCAGTCGTCAGCACTCGGCGAGGAGTCCGGCGCCGGAGGCGTGGGTGTTCTGCGTTCCTCGACTGTCGCGGCCCCCGCGTGGATTTAGCATCCCGAGGGTGTGCGTTATATCATCGGAATCCTACTCTATAATATTGTTCCATCGTACATTGTATCTGTAATAGTTACAAGTTTTATCTGTTTGTTTCAGCTCATTCATAAGTAGGTTAGATGTTTTAGATATAAACTGAGTTGAGCGAGCATCTGTTATTAGTTGTTATTAACTATCATTGTGGACTTGGATAACATTAGGAGAAAATCAGCGGTTCGGAAGTCTGGTCATATGTTGAGGTCTACTCCTGATTTACCTTAGGCCCGTGTCATTTTTATACAGATTATTGTATTCGGGTGTGATTACCCAGGTGTTTAGAAGGCGCATTTCGCTCGTTGTAAGAGCGAGCTATTTTTCAGAGATACTTTTAGGGGCTGTTCCGATCCTCTTTCCCCTGAGTTGCAATATTCGAAATCAAAAACATGCTGCTATAGGGACATTATATAAGTGCAATATCAGCATGTTTAAAATCCTATGATTGGTTCTTCATTTGGCTAAAATTTATATCTGTGTTACAAGTAAATTCTGAAACATGAATATAGTACGCTACCCTCATTGTGTGTTTTAGTACAGTTGCTGTACAAACATTGCTCTCTTGATCACGGGAGACCACAAGGCGTACATGGGGAATGTTCTTCCAACTCTCACCAAGAGCAGGCTTTATGATTCCTCCCTCTCCACCAACCATATGATTGGTCACCTGAGTTGAGAAAGAACAAACACACTCATGATTGGTTGTCTTAAAGCTGGAAGTACAGAAAATAACAAGTAGCTCAAGAGTTTGACTTCACCAATATGTACCAAATGAGAGGTACTAATTAGGACATCTTAGTAGAGAAAAGGAAAGCTTTTTTATCCAATGTTCAATTCTTTTGAAAAGAAAATAATGCCCAGGTTAAATCATGGAAAACAGTAGCAGTAATTCTCCAATTAGAATGTAGGGATTTACTGTTTGGCTTGGCTTCTCAAACAGCTTCTCTACTACGCAAAACGGTAGCTAGGCATTTAGCAAACGGAGGTTTTGCTATGGTAAGTAAGCTCAAACAAGCTTTCAAATCCCAAAAGCATAAGGTCCAACATAAAGTTTCTGCTATTGCTACTGCTGGAAGATTGTTGATGAGCCAAATATATATGAGCAAGCTGGGGTAGCTCGAGATTGGCTCAGAAGTAACTCAGAGCCGGCTCGAGTTCCCCTCGAAATTTAAACGAGTCTTATATCACCTGATACTTGTAAGTTTGAGCCTGACGAGAACGTCAAGATTTAAAGGAAGGGAGATTGTGAGACCCTAAATAATCCTATATATAAAATATAATATGGCTAAATTTTTAAACTGACTTAAATATTTTCAGTAGTAGTTAGGCTCAAGAAGTTAAGGGAGTTAAACGTGCTAGGACGAAAGTAGTTCTACAATGGGTGACCCCTTAAAAAGTTAGGGTGTCATATTAATACTAACTATAATTATTATTATTGTCATTATTGAGCTTACTTTTGCTTGTAGTATTATTAATTACTATTAAAGTTTAAAAGCCATGCTAACGAAAAAAATTAAAACTAAAAAAAATATTTAAATTTGCTACATATCACTCTAAAAATAATACTATACTAAATGATATTTTTGAGCTACATCGTCAAAAACGAACAAGCTAGAGTGAGCTTGTGTTTAACTTTGTTTATTTTTCGAGCTAGAAAAGTGACCTCACAATTGACTCGTTTATAAGTGAGTGATTGGCCATGCGGTCGCACCCACGGCTGCTGCCTGACACCACGCAAAATAATCCTTTTGGTAAATTAAGCTCCTCACGCGTAGGGGTGTCAACGAGCCTAACACGAGCGAGTTAGGGCCGGCTTGTGTTCCGCTCATTTAATAAACGAGCCGAACACGAGCTAGCTGGATAAAATATTGAGTCGAAAAATTCAACTTGTGTTTGGCTCTTTAACAAACGAGCCGAACACAAGCTGAACAACGTACAATAAGCGAAATGAATTAGATTGGATATATATAAAAAATAAATTTATAAAATCTTACCTATTAGACTTTGATCGAATATTTAAAAATTTATATATAAATGAGTCTTTTTATAATTGAGCTCGGCTTTTTTTTTTTTTTCTACTAAAAATTAAATAATAAAAATATATATATTATATATATAATTATTTATTTAAATATATAAATTATATAAATATAAAATATATGTATTTCGAGCTGTTATCGAGTCAAACACGAGCGAGCTGACTCCAGCTCGTGTTCGGTTTGTTTATTAAACAAGCTAAAAAATTCAACTCGTGTTTGGCTCGTTTACTAAACGAGCAATTCGATCTCGAGCTCATTTTGATCCGAACACAACTGGCTCGCAAAAACAGCACGAGCCTAGATTGGGCCACGGTACGACTACTCAGCCGAACTGTTTTAAAAGGTAATTGTGATGCGATCAGTACTTGTGCCTCACCGCGGAGGCCAATATGGCCCTTTTAAAAGGACGGAACGCGCGAGTTCAACCAGTTTCGAATTGTAGACGAGCTGACTCCGAACAACGAGCTAGATTGGCAGCGCTAGACACTTAAGTGCCACCGACACAAAGCGGCTTTTGAGGACCGCCACATGAGGCAGCCTCCAACGGAGGCCACATGGCGCCCGCGCCAACCACTCACCTAGTAACTAACAAATTTTATGTCTCGTCCAGGACGCTTCTGCTTCAACCATGGCGCATGGGGCCATCGCTTTCGCCAAACCTTTCTGCGCTCGTTTGTTTCTTCTCTTTGACACTCGTTAACTTTTTTTTCTTTTTTTGTTTGTTTTTACCGACCAATTACGGCACACGAATACCTGAAAATGCCTAGACACACGGCATTACTGTGCGTTCATAAAATGTAGAATTGATCGCATCATTGATAAAAGACGAGATCCAGTAGTTATGATTAATCTCATCTTTTATGGTCACAAAATTACACCGGTGGGAAGTAACCTTTAATTCTGCGTACATGTACGTAGTTGCCGAGTAGTCGAAAGTCGTGTATATTTTTGTTCACGACCGCCCGGGCGCAAGAATATTTAATTTTAATCTATCTTGCAGAAATAAAAATCAACAAATTATAACTTCTAATCATAAGAATTAGGACATTGCGTAAACCCTTAATTAAATTTTATTTTAATATTGATTTTAAAATAAGTTGAGCATATATGTGTGCCCGTCTCTCGTTGCAGTGCACTCTCCTTTTTCTTTTAAAAAGAAAAACACAGTTTAGAGAATTTTTGGTAAAACAAATAAGTTTCTGGACTCCATTCTAAGAACCCTTCTAACATTCACAGATTTTTTTTTTTTTTTTTTTCGTTTTTGAAGGCGGGACTCAAACGCTGCTATTTCAGAAATTCGCCTAGGGGGTGTCTGGTTTGCTGTAAAAGTACTCTAAAATTAATTTTAGTTGAAAAATATTTTTCTGATGTTTGGATTCTGTAAAAAAATTTTTTCGGAAAGCGTCCTTCTACACAAATACGCTGAAAATTTGGGTTTTCGTTTCCGCTCCTACAGTAAAAATAGCGGGTTCATAGGATGTTTTGCGCGGGTCCACAACGTGAGCTTCACCCGGTGGACCGCCGCCTGAGTGAGAGAGTGAGAGAGAAGAGAGAGACTCCCTCTATGACTTTATATATATAATATATATATATATATATATATATTATTATATATATATATATAAAATTTTATTTATAATATATATAATAATTTATTTTATAACTATTCAATTATATAATATATTTTAAATATATTTTGTTTATAAATATAAATTATAATAATTAAATATATTATGATAATTATTATATATTAAATAATATATAATATATATAATTGGAGAAAAAATATATAATAATTTTTATATATAATAGAATAATTATATATTAATAATATATATAATAAAAATATATATTAAATAATTTTTTATTTATTTTTACTTTTCCTTTCAACCAAACAATCTTCACCGAAAATTATTTTTCTTTTCCTACGAACCAAACACTAATGACGTAAAATTCTTTTTCCACCGAAAATTTTTTTTCCACAGTTTTATGTGGAACCAAACACACCCTAAGAAATATCGACCTTCTAACTAACCTTTTAGCTCAACACATATCTTAGTAATTTAGAGAAAAAAATAAAAATGATCACTTCAACCAATAAAAGCTAAAATTTTATGTAGTTCATGACCTAAGTGATCTACCATCCATCTCATTTTAACATTTAATCCACCTATACAATAATTGACAACCTTTTTTTTCAATTTTCAAAATAAAAATTTATGCAAAATTGTGTAAAGAGCCTGATGAAGTCTAGCACTTTCCCAAGCAAGCAGTAGAACTTTTCATTTGGCAATTAGGTTCCCTAAACCTTAACATATAGTTCAATTAAATTGTTCTTCTCATCCAAATTACTAATTATATAACCGTTTTGATCGCTTACATTACATATAATTTTGTAAAGCTTCAAAATACAAAAAAAGAAAAAAAATCTTTTTCTTTTATTCTAACACACCAAAGCAACAATTAAAGCTGAAAAATATATTAACTCTATTTTTAAACTCAAATACTTAATTATCATAACAGAGAAGAAAAATACTCTTTTTGTTTATCAAAATAACTATTCAATTAATAACTTTAATCAGGGAGACAAATATACTGAACTATTTAATAAAGTTTAAAAAATTTATTTGTAAAAATTATCCTTTTTTCAAATATGTTTTATAAATAATAATAGTAGAAAAATGATAAAAAAAAATTTTGAAAATTAGGCGGTCCACAGCTGAGATAGTGGACCATCTAATACGGCGCAGCAAATGGCCACAAAATAGGTCGTTCAAAGCCGCTCTCAGCATCACTCTCTCTATGAGTCCATTACATTTTAGTTTTTTAATGAATGCATACCTTTTATTTGACAATATAAATAGGCCAATTTGTATAAAAAATTTATTAGTTTTGACTTTTTGCAAAAATAGGCCGCATTTTTTAGATTTTACAGATTCAGACCGAATTTTCAGAAAACTTATCAAAATATATTCTTATTCTTTTTTTTCTCTCCTCTTTTTTTTCTCTCGTTCTTTTTTTTCCTTTCTCTCTGAAGAGAGCGGTGGAAGCGGAAGCGGAGGCGGAGGCGGCCCATCTCGCTTCTGTCCTGTGCGCGCTCTCCCTCGCCCTCGCTCGCGCACCCTCCCTCCGCATTCCTCACCTCCGATCCCGCCGAAGCCACGTCTCGACCCTCTTTTGTTTTTTTCTCTCCGACCCTCCTTCACTGCCTCTCCGGCTTTTTACAACAGTAAAAAGGGCAGCGTCATGTCCTCTTCCTCTCTTTTTTTTTCTTTCGTTCTTTCTTCTTCTTCTTTCAACCCCTATCTACTGCCTCTGCGACCCTCCACGACAGTAATGAGGACAGCGCCACATCTTCTTCCTCGGTCTTCGCCGGCTCAGGCCGTGATGTCGGTGCTGGAGAAAGAGGAATCGGCGCAAGTGCCGATGAGAGCGAAACCGAGAAAAAAATATGCAGAAAATTTTAAAAAAAAGAATAAAAAATAAAATATAAAGAAAAATAATTTCTTCTCTAGAAAAATGAACAACCAAAGAGAAAAGAAAAAGATGATAAATTTGCACTATTTCAGAATAATGTTATACTATTTCAAGAGAATATTGCTCTGTTTTTGAGAAAATTTATTCTATTTGAGAAAAAAAAAAAAAATTGGATGGAAATTGCGCTCTTTAAATAAAAATTGCACTCCTTGAACAAAAATTATACTGTTTCTTCTTTTTCTCCTCCTCCTCTTTCTAGCCAAATAGTACAATTTTCGGCTAAATAATGCAATTTTTGTTTAAAGAATGTAATTTTCATTCAAAGAGCATAATTTTCATCCAAAAAAGTACATTTTTTCTGTCAAAGAGGATAAATTTTCTAAAAAATAAGGCAACATTCTCCAAAAATAGTACAACATTCTTCTGAAATAGTGCAAATTCATCATTTTCTTCTTTTCTCTCCGGTTTTTCATTCTTCTTGTAGAAATTTTTTTTATATTTTATTCTTTATTCTTTTTCTTTTTCTTTTTTTTTGCATTTTTTTCTCAGATCCGCTCTCACCTGCACTTGCTCCGAATTCTCCTTCTCCGGTACCGGTGTTGGTGTCGGCGCCGGCGAAGGCGGAGGAAAAGGATGTGGCGCTGTCCTCGTTATCGTCGTGGATGGTCGCGAAAGCGGTAGAGGGGGGTGGAAGATAAAAAAAAAATGAGAGAAAAAAAGGAGAGAAAGAAGACGTAACGTTGCCTTCTTTACTGTTGTAAAAAGTCAGGGAGGTGGTGGAGGAGGGTTGGAGAGGGAAAAAAAAGAAGAGAGAGAGAGTCGAGGTGTGGCCTCGGCAAGGTCGAAGGCGAGGAAGACAGAAGAGGGTGCGAGGGCGAGGGCGAGGGTGCGCAGGACAGAGGCGAGGCGGGTCGCCTCTGCCTCCACCTCTACCGCCCTCTTCGAAGAGAGAGAAAAAAAGAATGAGAGAAAAAAAAAAAGAAAAAAAAAGAAAAAAAAAAGAGAGAGACAGAAAGGAGAAAGGGGAATAAGAGTGCTTTGGTCAGTTTTCTGAAAATTCGGCTATAATCTACAAAATCCAAACATGCGGTCTACTTTTGCAAAAGCTGAAAACTAATGAATTTTTTATGCAAATTGGCCATATAAATAAATTATGTATGGTACAAAAAAATTTTTCTTAAAATCTATGAATTATAAATAAAAATTTTACTAACTTTCATTCATATAAGAAATATAACAATATTTTATCAAAATTAATATTTTTATATAATAAATATATATTATTATATTAATAATATTATATTTTATTAGCAATGTTCATGTCGTATCAAAGTTGCCGAGGCACTGTGTTTGAGTCATGTTTTGTCTTGTCCCGTATTCTATGTCAGTATCTGTGATGCCTAGTTAAAACTCTATAGAAGAGCGAGAGCATTAATTATTGCATTCAAAGATAAATATCTTAATGGTGTTTCGTTCTCCTCCTAATATTTCAGAACTAATTTTTTTATCGAAGAAATATTTTTCACCTGTTTAACTTTGAAAGATAATATTTTCTAAACAAATTTAAATTTTATAAAAAATATTTTTTATTTTTAAAATATTTATTAGAAAATAAAATTATAAAGCAATGCTTTTTATGAAAACTTTTTTCTTTCCTTTTCTTTTTTTTGAAAAATGGTTTTCTTCCGTGATTCCACCACTAGTTGGACGCGTAGAAATGCTTTGGGTTCTCCAACATTGCCCTCACCTAAGGTATTATTATGCCCCCCTCATGTGAGCTAGTATTATCTTAACCGAGATAAATGATGAGTCAACTAGAAACTATTTATATCATTTATGTTAACAATTTTCAGTTTATAAGAACATCAATTTTAGTGACAAAAATAGTACTTTCGAAAATCTATCATTGGACAAAATTTTGTAGAATTGCCCCACCATTTTGTGAATCATTCTATCATCCAATCTTTCTCCAATCACCTACAGTTGAATGTCATTCTTTTTTGAAATTTGGGAGTTATTTTTCTTTCAGTTGCTGAGATTGACAATACTGATAAGATTAAGCATAGACCACCCGCTCCAAGGCAATAATGTCTTCCGATTTGATTCGCGGGAGTAGCACAATCAATCACTGGGAGGTTCAACAATATTAGCGGTGAAATTAGTACCTATGAAAACTCATCATTTAACAGGATGTTGCAGAAATATTGCAGAATTGCCCCACCATTTTGTGAACCGTTCTGCCGTCCAATCTTTCTCCCATCACCTACAGTTGAATGTCATTCTTTTTTGAAATTCAGGAGTTATTTTTCTTTCAGTTGCAGGGATTGACGATGCTGATAAGATTGAGCGTAGACCACCCACTCCAAGACAATGATATCTTCATATTTGATCCACATGAGTAGCACAATCAATCACCAAGGAGGTTCAACAATATTAGCAATAAAAGTAGTACTTTTGACAATTCATCATTTGACAAGATGTTGCAGGCTTGCCCCGCTATTTTATAAACAGTCCTACCTTCCAATCTTTCTCCCATCATCTTTAATGGAATGTTATTCTTTTTGCAAATTCGGAAGTTATTCTTCTGAAAATTGAAAACAAAGATAGGATTGAGAATAGACTGGCCGCTCCAAGACGATAGTGTCTTCCAATTTGATCCACAGGAGTGGCAAGATCCATCACGGCAGTCGGTAAAGTGTCCCATTAGGGTTAATAGACTCGTGTTAGGAGAGGACGACCTTTCTTAATCGCGATTAAGTTTCTTGTTGTGCTGGCTATGCAGACCCGGCTGCTGCGACGACATGTAGTTTACTGTCGGACCGAACAAAACTGATGTACCAAACGGAGCCGAGTCATTTGTGTCGGTTCAGCTCACTTTTACTAGCAACTTCATTCAATTCTACGAGTCTACTATTTTAAACTAACTAAACAGCATCGAGAGGGAGGATGCCTATGACCAATGCTCCTACATATCATCACACGTGTAACCGGCCAAGTCGTTCCAGCGTTGCCTAGAAGCATTTTATTTGGATTGGTCTCATATGCATACGTGAAACATTTGGGTTTAACTTCGTTAAGCCAAGACAAACCAACCAAATAAGTCGAAACCTACATTTTGAGTTAAAGCACACCATACATGTAGTTTCATTTATAGACAGTGTCACGCCAATGAAGACGAGTAAGTCAGCAGNGAAACTATTTATATCATTTATGTTAACAATTTTCAGTTTATAAGAACATCAATTTTAGCGACAAAAATATTACTATTGAAAATCTACCATTGGACAAAATGTTGCAGAATTGCCCCACCATTTTGTGAATCATTCTATCATCCAATCTTTCTCTAATCACCTACAGTTGAATGCCATTCTTTTTTGAAATTTGGGAGTTATTTTTCTTTCAGTTGCTGAGATTAACAATACTGATAAGATTGAGCGTAGACCACCCACTCCAAGACAATAATGTCTTCCGATTTGATTCGCGTGAGTAGCACAATCAATCACTGGGAGGTTCAACAATATTAGCGGTGAAAGTAGTACTCATGAAAATTCATCATTTGACAGGATGTTGCAGAAATGTTGCAGAATTGCCCCACCATTTTGTGAACCGTTTTGCCGTCCAATCTTTCTCCCATCACCTACAGTTGAATGTCATTCTTTTTTGAAATTCGGGAGTTATTTTTCTTTCAGTTGCAGGGATTGACGATACTGATAAGATCGAGCGTAGACCACCCACTGCAAGGCAATGATATCTTCATATTTGATCCACATGAGTAGCACAATCAATCACCAGAAGGTTCAACAATATTAGCGACAAAAGTAGTACTTTTGACAATTCATCATTTGACAAGATGTTGCAGACTTGCCCCAGTTTTTTGTAAACAGTCGTACCGTCCAATCTTTCTCCCATCATCTTTAGTCGAATGTTATTTTTTTTGCAAATCCGGAAGTTATTCTCCTCAGGATTGAAAACAATGATAAGATTGAGAATAGACTGGCCCCTCCAAGACGATAGTGTCTTCCAATTTGATCCACAGGAGTGGCAAGATCCATCACCGCAGTAGGTTAAGTGTCCCATTAGGGTTAATAGACTCGTGTTAGGAGAGGATAACCTTTCTTAATCGCCATTAAGTTTCTTGTTGTGCTGGTTATGCAGACTCGGCTGCTGCGACGACACGTAGTTTACTGTTGGACCGAACAAATGTACCAAAAAAAACTGATGTACCAAACGGAGCCGACTCATTTGTGTCGGTTCAACTCACTTTTGCTAGCAACTTCATTCAATTCTACGAGTCGACGACTGAATGAGCAGAAGTAACCGCACTGTGACAGTTTGATTGGTTGAGTGGTGTTCGTAGATCCGTCATATTTACTTTGATGTATATACCACACGAAATTGAGTTTTACATCCAAAGCTGAATAAACCAACCAAACAGAACCGAAATGCTGCAATTTGGGTTTACAAAGTGCATATCGTATACTGTGGTTAGGTTTATTTTACGAAGATCCGCTGCGACCTTGCTGAACCGGCCAATGTGCACACTACTATACATCCTCGTAACCAGTATGTGTAGGAGGGAGAGCTACGACAAATCAATCAAATTTTATCATGCTATAAAAGACAATTAAGCTGTATATGCTATTATTTTCATAGTATACGTTTTGAAAACTACAAAAGTATTCTTAATCTGTTTGTAATTGCCGCCCAGTACACAGTTCATTATCGACGTTCCCCTGGACCACCGAAAACATGTTCCTTGTGTTTAGAATCGTACTAGCAAAATACAAAGGACAAGGCAATCCACATCAGGCCACCCAAAGCTCTTGCGCAAGCGATCGCAACCATCGAAAAATGGACGGTCGGAGTGGCAGGATTTCACGCCCGGATCAATCAGTGACCATCATGAAAAGGTCTAGACACTCATAGATGTAACATCCATACCATATCATCCAACAACTCTGTCTGTCTGACATGGCAGGTTCCTATTGGGCTGCTATCATTCAGAGGGTAAATTATTGGCCACCTCATCACACAGGAACAAAAAAAATGTCCAAACACAAAGATTCCGACCCTCCTCGAAGACAAAGCAAAAGGTTCCTCAAC
Source organism: Ananas comosus (assembly GCF_001540865.1). Taxonomy (NCBI): domain Eukaryota; kingdom Viridiplantae; phylum Streptophyta; class Magnoliopsida; order Poales; family Bromeliaceae; genus Ananas; species Ananas comosus. The sequence goes on along the minus strand of NC_033633.1, from coordinate 936,983 downwards.
ACAAGGGTAATCTCAATACAAAATAAGCTGTTTAATCTTTATCTACTCTCCTGGATGTTTTCCTCACAGTTCACAAGACCATATGCAATAACGGACGTTCGAAGGACGAGTAAAGGATTCCTCTTTGTCCATAGCAGTGATTCTTGCGTACGTCGTTCATGAAACGATACTAGCTCGCCAGCTTTATGGCCCCCCCAATTTGTGCAAAAAACAAAAGCTAGAGAAGCAAAAACAGTTAGCATTCAAACAAAAGGAAAAGAATAATCAGCTAGGGAGTGCCGCATGAGATATTTCGTGCTCCTCATCAGAAGCTGAGGATAGCAGCACCTTCCTGCCACCTTGTCTTCCTCACCCTATCCGGAGAAGTGCTTGCCTCTGTTCAGTTGTGGATCACAAATTTTGCGGTGCGACCAGAAGCCTGAGAATATAAAAATAAATAGAAAAGCAGAGTGAGAGCATTAGAAGAAAGGAATACTCGAGAAAAAGACGAGTAACAACTTGATGCTTCAGTGTGTTACAATTTTGTTATCTATTTCTACAAGGTCTAGTGCATGCACTTGAAATAAGCAACGGGATTACAAGAGATTGGAAGCATCTGATACGGAAGAAGCCCTAGAAACGGAGTTGATCTAAGCCATATACTCGGTGAATTTGGTCTAGATAAGATAAGTAATTCTGACCACAGAATAGAGCTAAAATGTGAATAAGTAGTATACCGATCGTCTAGCTTGTACATTTGCGCAAATAGTCAGCAAGGAAGAAAAGTTCCAAAAGGAAGCTGCACAACTCATCACAGGAATATCCTGAAGATAATCTTGCAGACATTTTACCAGAAGATGAGAACTCGGGCTAGACAGAGTATATTACAAAATACAAAAAAGAGATGACAAGTATAAAGTGAACTAATGTCCAAAAATTGGCGCCTAATATATTTAGATAGGGCATAACAACCACAAATTGTTATGATACTTGTTAATGAAATACAGCTGATCCCTAAATGATCCAAAATCGTAGTTGATGATTGATAGTTCTTATGACATCCAAAATCGTAGTTGATGATCAATAATTGTTGTGGCATCCAAAATCGTAGTTGATGATGGATAATTGTTAAGTGACTTGTTAATAGAATAAAGATGATCCCTAAATGATCGAGAAAGGAAACATTCGTAACTTCTAATCTTCCAATGCTCCTTAAGTTAAACTAAAGATTAGTCAACATTGTGTACTTTTTTCCTTGCAAACTCTGACACATGGCAAATTGTCAGCAAAGAACATACAAGCACAGTTTGGGGGGGGGTTTTACCCCAGAGTTGCAATATTCGAAATCAAAAACATGCTGCTATAGGGACATTATATAAGTGCAATATCAGCATGTTTAAAATCCTATGATTCTTTGATTGGTTCTTCATTTGGCTATAATTTATATCCGTGTTACAAGTAAATTCTGAAACATGAATATAGTACGCTACCCTCATTGTGTGTTTTAGTACAGTTGCTGTAAAAACATTGCTCTGTTGATCACGGGAGACCACAAGGCGTACATGGGGAATGTTCTTCCAACTCTCACCAAGAGCAGGCTTTATGATTCCTCCCTCTCCACCAACCATATGATTGGTCACCTGAGTTGAGAAAGAACAAATACACTCATGATTGGTTGTCTTAAAGCTGGAAGTACAGAAAATAACAAGTAGCTCAAGAGTTTGACTTCACCAATATGTACCAAATGAGAGGTACTAATTAGGACATCTTAGTAGAGAAAAGGAAAGCTTTTTTACCCAATGTTCAATTCTTTTGAAAAGAAAATAATGCGCAGGTTAAATCATGGAAAACAGCAGCAGTAATTCTCCAATTAGAATGTAGGGATTTACTGTTTGGCTTGGCTTCTCAAACAGCTTCTCTACTACGCAAAACGGTAGCTAGGCATTTAGCAAACGGAGGTTTTGCTATGGTAAGTAAGCTCAAACAAGCCTTCAAATCCCAAAAGCATAAGGTCCAACATAAAGTTTCTGCTATTGCTACTGCTGGAAGATTTTGGAAAACATGTCAATATAAAGACAGTAATTAAAATAATTACAGAAGTTCCAGCTGCCCTTAGTAAGAGAAACAGGCTAGAAACTTCCTATGATATGCTCCATGAGAAATGGAAAACAATCTTTCATTTAGGTAACTTAGTTAAGAAAGCCTTTTCCTGGCTAGCCAGATTTTGTTATTTGGAATATGATCAAATGGGACAGTATTTAGTTAAATTAAATTTCAACTAACCAGTGCTACACCTAACATGAATTTTTTTAACATAAAGCTTCCAAGCAAAAAAGAACATATATTAAATTTGTAATATCAAGCTTCAAATTTCATACCTCTGTGCACTTACCAGTACAGCTAGATTGAATTCATGCGCTAACTTCTTTAAAACAATTCCGGCAGATACCATCAACAACCTTCCTGTACTTTTATTTAAGGAAACAGGGACACGATTAGTTGTGATGCACACTTGTCCAGCTAAATCAAAGATCAAAAAACCAATCTAAAGATATAACACATGTTATCCCATAATGCACTACTGCTATGAAGGAAAGTAGGCTTTCTATTGAGGATAGAAGAACTCATGTTGTGCACAAACTTTATTAGGTTCTGATATAATCGAAAGATGAACAACATTTTACAAGTAAAACATACAAGGTTTATACCTTGTGGACTCTTCCCTCCAAGAATTGGCGCGATTAAAGATGAGATTGAGTCAATAATAAGCAAACATATCTTATAGCCTCCAGTTTTTACCTAAATCATTAGAACAAATTCTCAAAGATGTGTGGAAGATAGTAAAACTTGTAAATCACAACTCTTTTTGGATAAAAACCGTATGCTTTAAAGTTGATTCTAGCTGATGCAGTGTATCCAAAAGCTCGAATATATCATATATTGGCTGACAGAGTATACTGCTCATAATCCTCTCGAGCCTTCTTTCTTTTGCCTAACAGCCAAAGCTAATAATCAGGAGAATACAAGAAAATTGCAGACTACTCAAAACATTAGAAGAAGAGTTTCATCTTTCTATGATCCTTATTAGCTAATTCTTGATTTTGCAACAAACCAAGATTAATGCTAACGTTAATTATGAGACCTAGAGCAACATTAAACAACAAGACTGAAAAAGACAAGGATTCTACCTCCTTGAACAGGGGACCAGAAAATTGATTAACCATGCATGCTATTCTGTTTGGTGAAAAGGAATTACAAGTGTCCAAGAACATAACAGAACCCTTGTCTGCAATGCATGAAGCTGAATGTAAGCAAACCTGCATTTGCAACGGCTGTGGATTTAATGAACCAAATTTACTATAAATCACCTGTCCAGCTTGCATTGACAACTAGGGGATTAATGACATAGCACAAAAAAGAATCATGTGCAATCTTACTTGGGTTTTACCAGAAGAAGATGGACCAGCTATTTCTATCAACTGACCCTCACGCAACCCACCTCCAAGAAGAACATCGATTCTGGCAAGTCATAATTTCAGAGAAATCACTTAAAACTTTAATGTAAATGCAACTAATTCCAGTATTAGTTGTTGTAAAACAAAGATTTCATTTGCAGGTAACAAATTACATTCAAAATACCCTTCAAGTCCGGTGGGAAGAACATGTTTATTCCGATTTGCATCGTCAAGCAATTCCACTCCAGTCAACCATGGCTGATGAAAACTGTCCATAACTGATAGAGCTCGCGCGGCCTCCTATTGCCATTATAAAATTTTAGTATCATGTAATATGGGTCTGTGGCAACATAGAACTTATGTAGGCAAAAGTTTGCAATTAAATAAGAAAAAATAGTAAAATTAGATAAACAAGCTAATAACTACGGGAACATCAAGCATCTAAACTCTTCCCCCACATCTTCGCAAAAGGTTACAAGACAGTAACTTACGGAAAACACATGTTTGATTTGCGGTTTTTCGGCATAGACAGAAAAAAATGGAAAGAAATTCCCACTTCCTTAACATGCTTGGTGGCTATAGTGCCTTTCTGCTTCCTGCTCTCTTGTTGCGTTATCATTGGTCATATCTAGTGTATAGGCATTCACAGGTGAAAATTCAGTCGAACATGAAATAACAGCAATGGCTTTAATATATGTTACTGGAACGAAACTGATGGGTTAAGCTTTTGCCTTGACTTGAAATCCAATATGAGTGTAAGTTCCCTAACATAGCTATCATTCCACTCCCCTTAACTTCCTCTAGTGACTTCAATGCAACGGTACATAAACTCAGACTTACATGCCCAGCTCATATTTGAAAGGGACATGGTCAAGGTGTTTAGGGTCTGTTTAGATGCGCGAACATCTTGTTCAGCTAATATCTCTAGTTTACTCAAGGCCATGGAGAGTACGACAAGCCGCGTACAACATTAGAATGGCATGCTTGACATGATCCTCTTGTCATTTTATTTGTTACCATATCATACATTACCCAAAGTGATCATAATTACAAGGACCTCGCAGTATATGTAGCAATCACAAAATATGCAGCACATGTTATCACTTGATGAATTGTTTCAACATCCTAACAGGCCCCTTTAAGCGGTTCAAGAGCACATAGAAAACGAAGAGATTGAATCCTATGCAGCAAACTACAGAGAATGCAAATGAACAGCACGGGCTAGCAATCACAGACTCCTCCAACGGCGAAATTAGTACTCAAATTAGTATAAATTCATACACGTACCTGATGGATTAAATCAGATGAGGAATGAGGGAGAACGGGGCGAAGAGAAACCCTAACCTCATCTTCGTCGTCGTCGTGGGTTGCGCGAACCCTAGCGCCGATAGAAGATGAGGGTTTGGTAGGGTTTTGAATGGAAGCGGTGCGTTCGATCCCGAGATCGTCGTTCTCCGCCATGGAGCTCCGTTCTCCCTCTCCCTCCACGCGGAAGCGAGTGAGCATGAGTTTCGCTTCAGTTTCGGTGGGACCGGGTTTGACCCGACCCGACCCGTTCCAGTTCGGGCCGAGGTTTACGTCTACCGCCTACCGGCCTGGTCGCGTGGGCTCGTAGGATTCCGAATTGGGCCTTTTCGGTTTGGTCCTTGGTTTATATCCCAATCCCTGATCGCTTTTTTACGAGTCCCATTTACTAATGCTAACACAGAAGTTGAAAAGGAAAAAAAGCTTAACCGTAACAACATCAAAGCTAGTTTTGGATTGACGGCTGTCTAACATTATTATGACTCGTTTGGTCTAACATTATTAGAACTCGTTTGGTATTAAGACTCATCTAATACTAATAAAGATCTAATATTATTAGAACTCGTTTGATATTAAGACTATCTAATACTAATAAACAAAATTAAGACTCATCTAATACTAATAAACAAAACGCATATAGAAATATAAGCATACAAAAATTGGCTTCTCAAATTTTCTTCTTAGTTGTTCAACATATCCTGTTCAGTATTAAGATACTAATACTTATAAGGGCAAGCCAGTTCAAAATTCGCTTATAATTGATATAAACCAATGCTAATTACAGTCAGATTTACTTACTAATTTATTTAACTTAAATTTGCCTATACTTGCACTATTTTATTTAACCTAAATTTGACAAAAAAAAACATCAGTACAAAACTTCGGCTGTAGTTTTGGCGGGTTGGGAGGCCCGCACGGGTGAGTCCTGCAAAGTAAGCAGTGTCAACGCCCGGCCAGCCTATAACCCCTCCACAAATTCGTGCGCATAAAATTTTTTATGTGCGCGGCGAGCAGCTCTCACCGCTCGCTTTGTTTTCCTTACTCATTAGTTTAAGGCAAGTCTTTTCGTACGAGCGCATCTCTATTATATACCCCTCAACACCTTCGGTTCGCATCTACTATTCGATGTGGGACTAAAGGAAAAAAGCTTCTCCGTATAATAATTTTACGCGAGCGGTCGTGTAGTAAGCGATTTGTAATTTGGACGGTGATGAAGCCCCCTCTAATTTGTAATTTGTAATTGGCACGTCGCTCTCATCTAACCCCTCAACAATAGAAATGTTTAGGTGGACCCATCGATATTTTTCCTTTCGTTTAGTTGAGATTCTCGTAAATTAGTAATTTTATCTTATTGTATGATAACTTTGCTAAATTTAAATATTATAAACATTTTTTAGCTTATACAACTACATTTTATTTTACTTAATGCATTTTTAATTTGATTAAAAAATAATTCAACAAAATTAATTAAATAAAAGTGGTAAAAATATCTAGCTGAGGATCTTCGGCAACTATTTCGAGGGACCCGACAATTTTTCCAAATATATTATAGTTCAGTGGTTTCTCTGAAATTTTACAGGGGTATAAATTGGGCCTCTCACTGCTTTCCCCTCTTTACATTTCCATTTCTCCCTCTTTACCATTTCGATTTCTCTTTGTTTCGGCGGCGGAGGCGCTCCTCCTTCTCCTTCTTCGTCGACGAAAGCAACTGATCGTGCCCTAATCGGATCCTTCAAAGAGGTCGGAGATCGTTTCTTCTCTTGATCGTTACTTTTACTCTCTCTTTTTTCAATAAAGTGTTGTAGATCTAGTTAGTTTTTGATAGATCTGATGGATTTGGTGATTGATGCTCATTTAAAAGAAAATGTATGGTGTCGTGCGTTGATTTTATGTTTAATTTAGTAAATGCGTTACTAGATCGGTTCTTAGGGTTCTCTCTGTGATGTCGATACTAATTTCGAAGCGCATGGATGGTGTCATCCGATGATTTCATGTGTAGTTCAGTAAATGCGTTGCTAGATCGGTTGTTAGGATCCTCTTTTTGATGAATCGTGGGTTTTATGGTTCGATTAGGGAATTCGATGCTATGTTATTAGTAATTTATCGGCAACTCCCTTTTTGGTAATGTTTTAGGCTTCATTTTGATGCTTTATTGAGGCAACGACATTGTGATTGTGAGATTGGAGGTGTCTTTATGGTGCTTTAATGATTGATGGCTTGCTGACTAGTTTAAATTTGTGAGTTCTTTGTGTTGAATGCTTTTTCACTTATGTGTGTGGCAAAGTTTGTCATTGGAATGAGATGTGAGTGAAAAGGAGATGATCGGGTGAATTAAGAATGAGTCGCTTAGAGCCTTAGACGTTTCCAACACTGCGTAAATGTGTTTACAATCTAGGTGATTTCTGAACTTCTGATATGAAGCGGCAAGGAACTGTGTCAAGTTCAATGTAAGATGTTGTATTATTTTTAGGGAATATATCGCTTTGATCATGTACCTTACATGTGGTCTAAGAACACTTCCTGTCTCCGGAGTATGACGCCTTCAAACTGGGAGATTAACTGGTTATTCTAGTGGTGCCTTAATGTGAGAAAAATTACTGCTGCAGCTTTTTATTTGACACTATATCATTTACTATGCAGCTGTTTGTTCTTATCGTTGAGTTAGTGTAAAAATTCCGATAATTATAGGTAATGAATAGTTTTTTAGAAGTAATTGTGTTGTATATTGTTCAGATGCTTTTATTTTTTGTTGCATATGCAAGTAGTTGATATTGGACATTTTTCACATGATTGAGGATAGACATTTAGTATGCCAACATGTAGCTACAATCTTATGCTTTATATTTATTTATAATGTGGAGGGGAGTCTTACAGTAGAATATAATTTTCTATCAGAGAATATTTTCCTTCTTTCCCTGTTTGTTGGATGTTTAGTTGGTTTTAGGTGGGATGTTTAGTTGCTTTGTTTACTGTAGTGGCCTTCCCTTCAAGATTTGGAAAATGTAGTTACTAATGCTCGTTTCCTATTTTTCCTTTGTTTTCCAAAGTCAGAAACATTTCAATTTGTCATTGAGCTAACAATTCTAGAACTGTACTACATTGCTGTTAGAAAGATCAAATTATCTTATATACATGTTTGCTGCAGATTAACAGGAAATGGCAGATGCTGAGGATATCCAACCTCTTGTTTGTGACAATGGAACCGGAATGGTCAAGGTTGGTTCATGTCATTTTTAGGCATTCATTTTTCCTCTGTTTTATGTTTTTCTTAGCCTCCGCTAATATTACTTTTTTTTTAAATAAGGCTGGATTTGCTGGTGACGATGCACCAAGGGCAGTATTTCCCAGTATTGTGGGCCGGCCCCGCCACACTGGCGTGATGGTCGGCATGGGCCAAAAGGATGCTTATGTAGGTGATGAAGCCCAATCCAAGAGAGGTATCCTCACTCTTAAATATCCCATTGAACATGGGATTGTTAGCAACTGGGATGATATGGAAAAGATCTGGCACCACACTTTCTACAATGAGCTACGTGTCGCTCCTGAGGAACATCCTGTGCTTCTCACTGAAGCCCCTCTAAACCCTAAGGCGAACAGAGAAAAAATGACTCAAATCATGTTTGAGACTTTCAATGTCCCTGCCATGTATGTGGCAATCCAGGCAGTCCTTTCCCTCTACGCCAGTGGTCGTACAACTGGTATGTCTAGGCATCTCTATTCGCTTTAAATTATCAATTATCTTAATGCATGTTGGCGCTGCTTATGTGTGTAGTTTTTCCTTCTCCCCAAATTCTATATGATTAAATGCACTAGTTTACTATTTTAATAGTTTAGTTTCCAACTCACCCTTTTAAAAAGATAAAGAAATAGAAAGGTTACTACTGAATTCTTTTCTATGTTGAAACATTTCTTTTTTACACTAAAATTTGTGGAATGGCGTGTGCAAGGATGATAATGGATTTTATGTATTACGTGCATTCATGGGGCTTGTTTGCCAATGGAAATAAAAAAATTAGTGGTAACTTTTTCTTGTTCTTTGTGTTTTTTCTAAAGAAGATGAGTTGGCAGGCTAACCAATAAGACTAAGCACAAAAAAAGGTAAATGCCCTGGTGCACCTAACTGCAAAGAATTTGAGCTTAAAATAAGGGAAGTGCAACTAAGTGCTTTTTAATGATCTGACGAATACCATCTCTGAGTGCTTCCTAAAAAAAACGAACAACACCAATCTAGCGCTTGTCTGTTCAACTAAGCCATCATATTGTCCACAGGTATTGTTCTTGACTCCGGTGATGGTGTGAGCCACACCGTCCCTATCTACGAAGGATATGCCCTACCTCATGCCATCCTTCGTTTGGATCTCGCTGGCCGCGACCTCACTGATGCCCTAATGAAGATCCTCACTGAGAGGGGCTATTCCTTCACAACAACTGCCGAACGCGAAATTGTGAGGGACATTAAGGAAAAACTCGCATATGTTGCCCTTGACTTTGAACAGGAGCTCGAAACCGCCAAGACCAGTTCTGCTGTTGAGAAAAGCTACGAGCTGCCCGATGGGCAGGTGATCACCATAGGAGCCGAGAGGTTCAGGTGCCCAGAAGTGCTTTTCCAGCCGTCGTTGATCGGCATGGAAGCAGCTGGAATTCATGAGACGACGTATAACTCTATCATGAAGTGCGACGTGGATATCAGGAAGGACTTATATGGGAATATTGTACTCAGTGGCGGGTCAACAATGTTCCCAGGTATTGCTGATAGGATGAGCAAGGAGATAACAGCTCTTGCCCCGAGCAGCATGAAGATTAAGGTGGTTGCTCCGCCCGAGAGGAAGTACAGTGTTTGGATTGGCGGCTCCATCCTCGCCTCCCTCAGCACTTTCCAGCAGGTGATACATCTGTCCTCTTTGATATTTTACATATGAATCCCTGCAGACTTCAGATTGTACATATATAAATCTGTTAGTTTGTGTAGAATCAATCACCATTTTGTTCCGGTCATTTTAACCGTTGCACAACTTTCGTACACAAATATCACGTTCTCTCTTCTCTGTCTTTTTATTTTTTATGCAGATGTGGATTTCTAAGGGAGAATATGATGAATCTGGCCCATCGATCGTCCACAGGAAATGTTTCTGAGCTCCCCAGTTCTATGGGCGTGCATTATAATTGCCTTCCATCCTTTCATGTGGTGTTCTTCTTTGTCCCGTGTATAATCTCATTTTCTTTACATCGTTGGTTTGCTAGAAAGAGTTTGTAGTTGGGATTTGTGTGTGCTCTATGGTTGCTTTGATTGCGTCACTTCATATAGTCGTCGTCGAACAGGTAGCTGGTATGTCCAAATTCTTGCACTCTTTTAATTTTAATATCGTTGCATTCGGGCTAGTTGAAGCCCTGGTGATGTTTTCTTCTATCTTATTTATTTTTAATTGTGCATCTTTGGAAGGTTCTAATTCGCAAAAATCAAATTTAATGTTTTTCATCATATAGCTCATTAATAAAATGATCCGTGTAACTTGAAAATAAATCAGAGATTTACGAGCCCAAAAACAATATTAACGATGTTGTGCTTAAACAGTTTTGGCGCGTACTAGTTACAGACGCCCAATATGCGTCAGATAGTTTACTATCTCCCCGCACAAATCGTACAATCCCGAATCAAGTCAAATCATATTTACATATTATTGTTCAATACAATCATGATATGTTACAATCACGTGTAAGATGACATGGTACGTACGGATGGAAAAGAATCATGATCAACGCTTAGCAATGTCTATAAGAAGCCCATAAACAAAACATTCGCATCTTTAAACAATATACATGCACGCTGCAAGCACTTATACGACATTTGCGCGCAAGAGGGGCTCAGCTTCGGGAACCAAAGCATCTTTCCCATCTTGCTTCCACATAGTTTGGAAAAGGCTCAGCTGCCGCCTCGGGGTTTGATCTCCTGCACTTGGCGCTTTACCTCTCAAGTTCTCGACATGTTGAAGGCAAACTTGCACGGCATCGTGCACCCTCACGAAGCACCACTCCTTACCAATCAGGTCTATCAGGCCTGATCTTGATAGTAAGAAATGAACTTGCCGATTCGGGTTAGCTATTGCAATCTGTGGAAAGAATGGATCCAAAGGTAATAAAAGGCCCTGTTATTTTTGAAAGAGGACACACGGTACTAAAAGTTATTACTCGAAGGTTGGAAATATACCTGGATGTCGCGTGCTTTGTATTCCTGATGCAAGTCCTTCAGAGCTTGAACGGCACTAGAGTCTATGTATGTAACAGCTGCAGAAATTTGACTGGTCCTGTTAGTCTACTATTGAATCGGTCACTAACACACCCGTTTGGATGGAGAGAAAAGGAGAAAAAAGTGACGAAAATTAGGAAAGAATGATTTTTCCTCTTTGGATCGAAACTTGAGGACACAAAAAAAAGAAATGGAAAGAAAATAAATGACCTTCCATAATGGACAGTTTCTTTTCTCTCCAAATGAGGGGGGGAACGGAGAGAAAGTTCTCTTCTTTTCATCTGTTTATCCAAACATCAGGAGAGGAATTACTTTCTTTTTTTTTCCCTCCTTTTCTTTTCTCTTCCTTTCTCTCCTCCTCTCTCCATCCAAACAAAGCATAAAAACTAAATTTGGCTGAGCTTGATGTGGAAATAAAATTATGAAAGAGTCCCTTTCATGTAATATATGCCTATGAGGCTTAATAGTGACTGTATTAAATTCCCTCTATAAATACAAAAAATTTGCTTTGTTGATAATACCACCCACCTAATTACTTGATAGCTCAAGCAAGCCTAATTACTCGGTAGCTCGAGCAATCCTTCTCGCCAAAATTTCATTGCTATTTTTGCTTGTCATTCTTTAAAAGAAAAGGCTTATACATGGAAGAAAATTCCGATTACTTACGTGACATTTCAAGGACAACAAAGTAAATCCTTCCAACATTTGGTCCTCGACTTGTGGTTGAAATGTTGAGTTCATATTCACGTAGCCTGATACATAAGTTGGAACAGTGATATCAGTACGCAATGAATAACTCACATCTAACAATATATAATTAGACGATAAAAATCTAGAGCTTCAGATATTCCACCTGTCCTTTATATAACTTATGTTTGCAAAGTAAATTGGTGCATCAACTCGAACCACAACTATCCCGCCATACGTATATGCTTCAGGATACTGCAGAGTGTTTCTATAGATGGTAGTCCCAGGAAGACGCCCCAAAACAGCTACAGCAAATCAATAAACAAAATAACTAGCACATGATCAACACAGGCTTTCATAATCGCGCTTGAGTTCATTTTTGGAATATTGCTTATTAATAATTCTGAAATCTTATGATTTCGGAATTCTCAGAAGATACTCACCTATATGGGGATTTGCTGATTCATGTATGACGAATGCTAGTGAGAACCCAACCTACAAAAGAATCGGTTCAACTCACAACATTACGATTATGATTACCACACAATAAAATGATAATTTGAGTACAAATGTCCTAGCATCCTTCTGTGTCATGGTTCCACATGTCAGCCTGGAAACCAGATATATAACTGTTACATTGAAGACCTCCAAGATGCATATTGGGCTCAAAACATGTAACAAATGATAGGTGAAAATGCAGAGACTACCTCAACTATAGGCTGCTTTGTAATAGACCTGACTTTATTTATTTATTAATTAATTTTTTTGGATATGGGGGATCTATATCAAAACGGCCTCTTCTTTAAGGGGTCAACATATATATCTTACTATATGATCATACAATGTTATTTTCAAAAGAGAAAAACAAGCACCATCGAACTAGTTAAAAAAGAATCATGCTTGTAGTCTTCTCCGTATAAACATCAGTAAATAATATTAAACCTTTGGAGAACACATTTTAATCAAAAAAGATGCTCATCAATTGAACGACATCTGAGAACATGGAGCAACTTCAATACTTACCCCCACAAGAACGCCTATCTCAATACCAAATATTAAAGTTGTGACGCAAGTGATTGTCCAGAGGAGAAAATCTTTCTTATCTATACCCCACAGAAACATGGCTTCCTCGTAATCAACCTATAAATCATAGATATTATGTATGTTACAAGTAAAAACAATCAAAATCTTCAAAAGGCAGGCAAAGACTGAAGTCACAATTAAATATGAGCTTTTACGTTTTACTACAACTCAGTCAGACAGTCATATCTAGTTTCAATCTCAAGTTGTTTGAGTTTTTCTTTATTTTCTATTGTTTTTTGTTTCAAAACAAAAGCACTGTAACTAATTTAATGGTGGGTTTAGGAGAATTATTTGAGGATGTTGGGGCTACAATTTTGTTAGGTAAGAGCTTTTCATTTAAACATAGCCAGCTGATTGTGAATTTTTCAGATGAAGTAACATAACAAGGTGATGCAATTCTACAATGCAAGGACGCCTCTGAGGCTTTTATGATCAAGACCACAGAGTACTGTTATCAATAATAATTCATGGCAACAAATGCATTTCAGAAATTTACATTGATAAGGTGAAAGAATTAGAAATCCATCAACCGGGCTTCAAAGAATGGAAGAGTGAATTCACAAGCCATCTAGAAATCCAAATAAGACTAAGTGGTTACTCAAACTCGATCTTGATAAGATATAGCCAGTTGTGTTAATTGCTTCATTTTGGCTCGACTTCAACCAGATCCACCCAAGTAAACAACTAAACTGGAAAATACTCCTACGTCAAGCCAAATCAAATGAATTAAACCTGAGCTGGATTAGAGAACGAATTACACTACCCAACTTAATAGAACAAGCCATCAACAAAGATTGTTCATCAATATAATGCCTATATACTATGACTGTTCAGATTTTGAAAAACAACGGTTATTTAGCTGCCCTAAAGTACGTAGCACATTACACCAATAATGATGAGGAACTTCTTTTCTTATAAAAAGAATTTCAGATTTGATTGATCAACATAAGAGATCTGTAAATTATTCTAAACTATATAGAAAAGAAATTAGGCGTGAGAGATCCTTACAAGGCCCATGACAGCAGAAACCACAATCGCAGCCAAGGCACACTAATACAGAGAAAAGCAAATCAACAGTGAGCAGATATGTTACATGATTGTGAAAGCATATAAGAAAGAGATTACATGGAAAAAACAAAAGAACTAGTAATATTTAATTAGTTCTTCACTGCTACAATTTCACAATTAGTTCCTGCTATGAAATGATGTTAACAGAGGAATTCAATTAGACATGACAAGGTAAACTAGCAACATTGAACTATGAATTTGAGTAAAGATAGCAGTATTACTAATCAGTCATATTATTGCTTAATCAATAGAGAAATATTGTTATTGAAAAGATGGCCTCAATATGATAGTAATAGTATGCATGAAAAGTTCATAGCTAATACTATCGGATATGCAGTTTTAAAAGTTATACCTGAGGTATGTCACTGAATAATGGTGTCATAAACATAAGGGCACAACCCATTATAATGCCCATAGTAATTCCAGATAATCCAGTCTGTGCGCCACTCTCATGATTTACAGCTGACCTGGAAAATGAACCTGCATAAAAAATAGTGAGACTCCATCTCACTAACTCACGCTAGCTCAAACCTAGGTTTAACTGTTTTTATCTGGAAATGCAAAGAATAAAAAGTAAACATTAGTCAGACCTTGTAATATACACAGGATTAGTATCTTACCAGTGGCAGGGTACGAACCAAAGAATGAGCCACATATGTTTGCAACACCGAGACCAAATAACTGCAAATGATAAGCGGAAGAATTTCATCAAATGAAGTGAAAAATGTAGCAATCCTTTTAGTCAGTCATGGAACTAAATAGCCAATATAAAACTGGGCCATCTGAATGCAAATTAGAATCCTCAAGTAAAAGAACATGGCGTGACTTCTTTCCATTAGTTACATAACACAAACTGATTCAGATATGCATAGAATTAAATGTCACGCCAGCAATATACTTCTGTAAATCTTCTAGGCTGTATTCTTTTCACACTTCTACTGCTGAATACCGACCAAAAATTATTACCATCTAAGTTGTTCTTGGCCATTTTTGGAATCCAGTCATCTCTTAAACACTTCCTAAGGATTTTTGCTTCTCCAAACTTTTCTTCTGTGTACGCATCACAGAGTGTTGCATACAAAAATTCATAGTTGCAGTGTATATGCATGTATGTACACATTTATGTATGTCGAATTGTATATGAATCTTCGAAGTTAACATATGATACGTTAAAAAAGTATTAAAGCTTTCATGCCCCTAATCTGTTCGAGATAATTAAAAATGTCACGAAAAAATAAAGACATCAGAACTATAATTGAACGTTGCGACAAAGTGATTGCAAACAGCTATAGTTGGGCTAAAGCATATGATATGATTACCTCTTGGTTCGAGTCCAATTCATATCCATTCTTAGCAGCTAAGGCTTTAGCTATCCCCACAGACTCCTAAATCACAAAAAATAAAAATATATAAGTGCTTATGGCAATGAGACCTACAAATGGCAATAAGCGTCAAAGTTAGAACACAGTCAAAAGAAAATTGTTTGTACCAATATAGCAACACCAGTAATAAGAAGTGCTGTTGAAATGAGAGACTTCGCATGTTGAAATCCTTTAGGAATAGAAAACTTTGGAAGGCCTTGGGGAATTTCACCTACCTAAAAACAGTAACAAGTCAGATATTGTGATACAATTTGGACTTCGCATTTCACATAAATCATGCTGAAGAATAAATTTTAGTTCATCCACATGTTTTCGATTGTAACAATTATAGTCCCTGAAGGAAGTTTGCATGATTAAGTTTTGCGGTCTACCATCTGAAAAAGTGTCAAGTAGGACCACTGTCATGCATTCCCTAGTTAAAATTGAAACTACGTGGATGAAATCTAAATAAAGACCGATTTTCAGTCATTAAATGGAAATAGACATCAAACCACAAGGACCAGATTGAAATTCTTATGATGAAATTAGAATCAAGGTCAGATTTCAGGGACCAAATTGTTACAGTTGAAGATCTGAGAACAACAGCCGTGGTAAAACATAACGTAATATTTCAAATGAAGTACATCTTACTACTGAGATTGAAGACGGATGAAATATCTTGACAATGAGTGTTCCCAGTACAACTGCTGTAAGGGGTCCAGCAGCTCTGAAGTACCGCAATCTTTTACTTGATTTCCCCTACCACATGTGGTGGGTTAGTTAAGAGTGTATTAATTATTTTCAGGTGGAAATTGATTTGAATCTAAATTCAAAGGAAGTGAAAGACAATTCTTACCATGTGCTTCATGAGAAGAAGAATTGCAAGAAAAGAACATCCCAGTACAAACGGGGGCCAGGAAAACTACAAAAATGAAACTGCTGCAAAAGATTAGTAAATTGAATGTCATCATAAATATATTATAAGATTATAGAGGTGAAATATAAGGAGGGATATTAGCCCAATTAAAAAGCTCATAAGCAAGCAAGATATATACAACCTATCAATATTTATGAGCTAAACAAAGAAAGCACGTGTAGTCTAAAAAAAGGGAAAAAAATTGAGACAATTTCAGTTCCAAAAAGGATACAATAATCCTCGGCTCAAAATTTTTCAAGAGAAGAACTAAAAGGATCAGTTTAACAGATCTCCTTCAACAGTCAGGGACTATCATAGGCAAGACAAGCACCTATGTCGAGTCTATCTGTCACAGCATTACGGCAGTTATGGGTATAGAGGCCCTTCCCACTGGAAAAGAAGAAAAGGTGGAATAATGAGGCTTATCTCACTAAACGCAATAGTCAGAGTGGATCCGCCTACTCTTTCTTGTTGTTCTCCTCTATTTTCTTAAAGCTTTAACTTCTATGAACTGCTCAGAAAGCAGGCTGTGGAATGAACGTAAAATCACATATTCTTGACACAAATCTCTTCAAGAATGCTTCACTGAGCTTTTCTAGAAAAATTTACAAATGTAGCAGGTAGCTTGGATGGGGAAACACACATATACAGTTTCTACTATGGAATAATTGGAATACATACAGTTTCTTTTCATTCTACTGCATATTAAACAAAAATTTGAGCATTGACAGATTGATTAATAGCTCACAATCTATTACAAGTATGAGATTGTACATCCTAAAGTAGATAGCGCAACAACCAGACAACTTCGAGAAGTCGTAAAACAATATATACAGACATGAAGAAGATCGTATCAAGAATCAGGTATTTGCTCAAAAATAAGCAACAAAATAATCACCAGGATGCGAGAAGCATACATCACCAATTCCAGCAATGATACTCCTGACTAGTGGGATAATTTTGCTGCTTCTTACTACATCATATCCCAGGAAGTATTTCACTTGAGACAAGGCAATGACGATGGCTGATGCAGTCGTGAAGCCGGATATTACAGAATGGCTTACGAAACGGATAAGCCACCCAAGCCTATAGAGGATGCAAGATATGAGTTAGATTACATCATTACACAAGTTTAAACTGCTACAAATTTCTAACTTGAAGCAGTATTTAGCTTAATATGGCAAGTTACAATAAAAGCTAGAGAAAGTCTACAGAATAGTTTGCTTGGCGCTTCCACTACAGTGCTGTTTGAGTAAAGAAGTATAAAGAAGCTTTGAAAATCTCCTTAACGGCTTCTCACCACAGTAAAACTAGAAGCTCCAAATTAGAGCTTCTACTTACAAAATCACAAGATAATTTTAGTTATCGTTACTTTCTAGGGTAGAGAAACTATTCCACAAGCCAAGCCAAACAGGCAGTGCATCAGAAATTAGAAATTCTATCTAAAGCATGTGCCAACTATCTGCAAGAACTGGAAACTGAATGCTCAAGAGATTGCCGCCAATACGTTTGGAACTGCAATCTCCTTGATCTATTTGTATTTCAACACATCAAAGGGACGATAAACATAGCAGTAAAACATCTGAAGTTGCTATTTGGTTACCTTAACAAACCCATGAGACATTCCAATACCCCAACCATGAGAGCCAACAGTATTGCGAGTTCCGTGTAAAGCTCATTAGAGGAATCAACAATGCTACCAAGGACATTCGACACCAAAAGAGACACTAAAGCAACAGGACCGATCGCTAGCTGACGCGAGGATCCAAAAATCGCATAAACAAATACTGGTACAAATCCTGAATCTGTTTGTTTAACCAGAATAAAAGAAGATCATCGGCAATAACAACAAAAAAAAAGGGAAAAAAAAAAAAGCAGATCATCATACTTTAATAGAAGAATCTTAATATGGTAAGAACAAAAGGAATTATACTCACAAAGCCCATATATAGGATGAAGCCCAGCTAACTTCGCGTAGGACATAGCCTAAATTTTGCATATTAAGGGGAAAAAAAAGGTAAAAAAGGAATCAAAATTTCGCACTCATTCCACTCAAAGATTCGCTTCAATCAAAACTTATATTCACACCATTCCCAAAAACAAACTGACGAATCACAATACTTCTAACTTCATACAACGTAAACCCTAGCATTCCAAATTAAGCAACGAAACTACTACTCGATTCCACTATAACACATCTAATCAACTATTTACCCCAGCTTCCTCTTCGATCGGGATCGAGATGGAGATGGAGATTGAGAGATCGGCGAGAGGGAGATCGCACCTGGGGGACGAGCATGACGCCGACGGTGACGCCGGCCATGACGTCGGCCTGGAGCCACTCGCGCCACCGGTAGGTGCGGAGCCACCGGGAGCAGGGGAGGAGGAGCTCGAGCCACTCGCCGGCGCCCATGCGGCGGAGCTTCGCCGCCCACCGGGCGTGTAGCGGCGGCGACGGCGTCGCCGGCGCCGAGGACGACGGGTGCTGGAGCGGTATCACCCGCACCGTCCTCGCCCCTCCTCCTCCGCCGCCAGAGACGGAGCCCGCGGCGGCGACGATGTCGCCGACGCTGGAGGAGGCGTACGACGATCGCTGCATTTTGTGAAGCGGGAGAATCAAATAAATCTCTCCCCCACCACGACCCACCCCCCGATCTCCCAATACTCCGAATCGCCTCTTTTCTCCTTCCTCACCAATCACGAGACGGAGAGAGGTGTTGCATGTGACAACAAAACTCAGCGATTAATAACTAACCCGCGCACAGGGTCATATCGTGTGCCTCTATCGTTCCTTCGTTTGTGTGACCCGTAGCCGTGTGCTGCTTCCTACGACCACGTTTATTATATATCCGGGGAAGTTGCTTGACGTACCCAAATATGTACCCAGTTCAAACTTCACAATATGTTTTGGCTCTCTCCGCTGCTATTTTAATTAAAAGATTAACTCGTTCCGACAGAGAATAAAAACAAAGTTCTGAGCAGAAATTTTAATAATTCGACAAAATTTTTGATCGGAACTTCTCTCCCTAATATTACACAAGTAACACTTTATTATATCATAATTATACTGTAGAATAAGATTTCGAAAATTTTCAAAAAATTATAGTTAAACAATGGCCAGTACCTCCAAGTCGCTGCCTCGATGATTAAATCTGATTTATGAGATTAAAAGCATACCATTTGCATGATTTTTTTAAATTAAGTGCAAATCAAAATTTATTAAATTTTGTTTAAGCCAATAAATAATTTCAGCGTTAACGTTGTCCTTACCGTAAATTTTGACTCTCTAGCCACCCAAACCTTAACCAGGGTACTGTATGGGGTGCGCGTAGCACATTTCACATGCACAAATTAGACACGGTAGTAAGTCCTCCTCGTTGCGATCCGTGTTGAGAGAAATAGGATGAACCTGGACCGGTAGCCCGTCTTGTTGCGTTTTGACGAACCTGGCACGGAAAAATGCGATTATATTAAAAATGAATAATAAATAATACTAGAATTCTTAGTTTGTGTCATTGTGCTAGAGCTTAGGATTTAATTTTAAAAGCAAGAGGATTGATTGGTGCTTTTTTTATAAGGTCCACGGTCTCCGCATATTAGAAGTATATGCGGAAATTTAGACAGGTGTTAGCATTTGTTGAAAAAAATTCGGTGGGAAACTCTCAGCACGCCTTATTGAGAAGTCATCCGTCAACAACGATATATTAATTTTATCTTCTATCTAATAATTATAATTTTATTTTTAAAATTTTAGTATTAAAAATTTAAAAGAAATTTTGAATGAAAGCAAAACTAATACATAGCAAATAAAGATTTTTCCAACAAAACGATAATTTGGAGCATTTTACGAGGGTTTTTTTTGCAAATGGCCCCCTGAAAAAATTTTATTTTAAAAATAGTCCTGTCAAAATTTAATTTGCAAAAATGGCCATGACCCTGCAGGCACTACGTCAACACCACACGAGCAGGGCTGGAGCCAGTGTGTTAAGTTGAACACGTTGAATCATTCATCGTGTTTCATATTTATATTCCTTTTCTTCTCTTTTAGGGATGTCAATGGGTCAGATTTGGATCTCCGAATGCGGGTTTTAAAAATTTATACCTATATAACTTTAATATATGGATATGGATATGGATTTTTAAAACCCGTAGGGCTCGGATTCGTGTTTGGGTTTTAATTTGATTTTCGGATTCAATTTCGAGTTTTTAAAAATCCAATCCAAATCCGACCCGTTGACATCCCTAAAAGAGAAGAAAATGAATATAAATATGAAATACGGAGAAAGAACACGGTGAATAGTTCACCGTGTTCAACTTAACACACTGGCCTCAGCCCTATCCGCGTGGCGCTGATGTAGCGCCTGTGTGGCAGTAGCAGGAGCAAAACTATTTTTACAAATTAAATTTTGATAGGACTATTTTAAAATAAAAATTTGTCAAAGGGCTAAATTGAAAAAAGCCCCTTTTACCGAAGTTAGTTTTATCCCCATTTGTGGCGGATGCTACTGGATAACAAGTTGGCCATATTCCGGATGCATGGCCATGTCTTTTTGCACCAGTCCAAGGCCATTAAAGCAGTGCTATTATTTCATCATATATGACACATTAAAGTTGAAATAGAGATTCATTTATTTTTCAATATTCAATGAATATTTCATCATGTGACATATTAAAGTTGAAATAGAGATTCATTTATTTTCCAACATTCAATGAATCCCTTTTTTTTTTTTTTGGTGGGGAGGGTGTGTAAGGTGATATTTGGTTGTCCCTAAGTGAAGAGGCAAAAATGGTATTTTTTAAAAAAAGTAAAAAAATTATTTTTTTTAATTTTGACCCAAAAAACTTCATAGTTATCAAAATTCAATAGTTAACAACCCATGTAAAGAGGTGTAAATAGATTTTGTTCTTAATAGTTGATTTTCAACGTCTACTCAAGTTATTTGAATTTGAACAGTAAATTTAATTTTGCATTTCGAATTTTAAATTATAAAATTCAAATTTAAATTATTATTTTAATTTCAAAGCACTAGATTTGAACACAACATGTGTATTCAAATTTTATTTCAACTATTAATTTTGGGTTTATTTTTGAATTTAAGTTTCAACCTGCGAGTTTAAGTTTAAATATATAAATTTTAATTCAATTTATAAGTTTAATCTAGTTAGGAGTTTCAACTTTCAATCTGAACTTTCAAGTCAAATTGTGAGTTCAATTATACATTATGAATTGAATTATGAATTTTGAATCTATCTTTAAATTCAGAGTTTACATTCGAATTATGAATCAAGTTTGAATTTGTACTTTTAAGATCTAATTGAAAATGCAAATTTGAATTGAAATTTAATTAATTAAACTTGTTGAAATATAAATTTTATTAAATTTCAATCTCAACTGAAATTTTAGTTTTAAATTTAAATGGAAATTTGATTCATAAAATTGATTTCAGTCAAGAGTTCTAATTTGAACTTTAAATTTAATTTAGGAATTCAATTGTGCATTTTCAATTTAAATTACAATTTTTAAAATGACTTTTTCAGAAATAACCAAACAACAATTGCTACGGATTACAGTTATTTTTTCACTTTAAAATTTTCTTTTTTAGAAGTAACCGATTTTTTTGAAGTGATTTATTTTAATTACCTCGGTAATTTATGAGCAACCAAACAAGCTCTAAATAAATTTGTCTAAATTTAGTAAATTTGACCTGCGACCCTAATTCACAATAGAGGAGGCACTTGGGAGGTGTCGCTTGATGTGTGGGTGTATGAGCATCTAATCATATTTTTCCTGCAGTGTACTGTATCCATGATGTTTGTATTGGGACAAAAATTTGGTGGGCATCCGTCCAAACAATTTGTTTAGGGACAGAGCCGATGGGCACCGTGTGCCGTGTGTATACGGGCGCCCATCGCCACCGCCTCTTTCCCCTTTTTCTCTCTCTTTCTAAAAAACGGAGCCCACAATTTTTATTTTATTTTTTTTGTTTTTGGCCGTTTTCAAGGGTCGCGGTGGGCGCCGCACGGCATCGTCCCCAAACAAAATTGTTTGGGGACGATGCCCACCAAATTTTTGTCCTTTGTATTGGGCGTCCGTTTTTTAGTCACATCGCTTTAAAGAATGTCTAAATATTTGCACTAGAACTTTAGAGAAAAAAAAAAAAAAAAAGAAATAATTATGTTTTATTCTTGTTAATACCATATATTGTGCCATTTTCAAATTAATGAGAGGGATCACTTGCATGTGTGGTTGCTCCAGGGTTGCTGTTGCCGATATCTACGGAAGAAAAAGAAACATTTGCAGGTGTTTCTCTAAATTTTGCATGCATACTCCTAATTGATTATACACGCACGAGCAAGGCCTTTAAAAGATATGCGCGTAAATATCAATTTCAAAAAAATATTTATGTTAAAATAAATTTTTATGAACTTTATTATTCACTCAATGTTATAAATAGTAGGACAAACTTGCACGCTTTTTCAACCAACTTTATAGAAGTTCACATCACAAATTGACCGGTTAGAAGCAATACAATCTCTACACCACCAAAAAATAAATAAAAATTAAAAAAAGGGGCAACTCACATGTTACATCTGAACGGTGAGAATAACAGCTATCCGTCTTTAAGTAATTGAAGACCAGCTATTTTTCTTGTGGAATTCGATTACGACGCTTTTAAAAGTATCAAATACTTAGATATATTTGTAAATTTTTTATTATTATTATTTTTTTCTTTAGATCATACTATTCAATCAACTACCTTCTCCATTTTTAGGGGGCCACTATTATCCTAACTGCACACCCCTTAATCCAAGAGCCGAAAATCTATAAACATCAATAACTTAATATTTTTAAAAATACAGAAGCTTGATTCTTTTTTCTGTGCGTAAATTTCTCCTTTTTTTCTTTTTTTTTTTTTTGGTTGTTGCTTCTTCTCGCTATAACTCTTTGCTAGATTACCACCCCAATGAACGGAGAGAAATTATTGCCTACACCCAGTGCACAGCATCAGCCATGCACCGCCAGTCTCATCAGTCTCTATTGTTAGAGCTGTTTTGCTGAGGGGATTCCAAAATCACAGTGCCCCGCATTTGGGCGCATGCGCCGCCTTTTAAGTTTTAACCATAGCAATTCACAGAGTTGGTGAACCAGGTTCAGGCGATAATTTACTTCAGTGTTGTTCGCTGCTAACACGGTAGACCAGGTACAACCAACGTAACTAATTGTTGTCACTGATGAGGCCAAGGTAGACCAGCACCAGTAAAGAAACACTAGCTGAAAGTGAAAATTCTGATCATAGACATACAGAACATGCTTAAATATACAATTTCATCGTAAATCGCAACAAGATCACTATAAGACCAAAATTAAAACTACCGGCGAACTAAATCGCTTTCGTGAGCCGATCGGGCCTACGAATCGTGGGCCTGGGCGTGCTCGGGCCTGTGAGTGAACTCGTAGTCGAGGTGGACGAACGCGCGCTCGATTTCGGGCAGCAGCTCCAGCTTCTCCTGCAGTGACTCCCCGATGTCATGGGCCTCGCGAAGGGGCATTTCGGAGGGCAAGACAATGTCCACTTCCACAAAGAAGTGCGAACCGAAGGTGTAGGCGCGCACCGTGTCGATGTGCCTGATGGCCTTATGGTGGTTCCAGCAGAGGTAAGTTAGCTTCTGCAGGAACTCCGGCGCAGCAGACCGGCCCACCAAGGAGTTCACATTTTCGAGCACAGTCGCCGACCATGTGCGGATCGTGTACAACGCCAGCTGCAGAGATTTAACAAAAAAAAATTCAGATCACCATCCATTTGCATATTATGGTACAAGTCTCTCTTCATAAAGTAGCTTGCATCTTAAATCGAGAACTTCAGATACCTCCTCATGGTATAGCCTGATCTTACTTTAATACCAATGGTTCTTACTAGAACTTACAATTGAGCACCTAACAATCACATGGCTTGTTATAATTTTTTCTGAAAAAAAAGGAGACTAAATAAGGATGATTACTGATTTTGGATAGTTAAATCCTCATTTACAAAATTATTGACATAATACACATGAATGTAGGTGCTCAATTTTAGTGGAATGTGATGGCCAATCACAATGAAGCCTTGTGGTAAAGCGTAGTAAAATCAGATGATACCACTAGAACACATAAAAGTGGTATATTCACAATATTTCTTCGAAGTTGGTTTCATGGATTATAGATTTGACTAAAAAAATATTCAAAAGACGATTAGTTAATCAAGAGAGGATACCTAATTAAATGTCAGAAATGTGTGCCACATAAAAAAAAGGAGATAATGATGGCTTCCACTTACAATGATAGCTCCAACTGGGTCGATCCAATATATAACATAATTGGCGAGAAGTGCAGCAACAAGGCCGATGACATTGGTGATCACATCGAAGAAATGGTCCTGTGCATAAGCCTTAACAATTTCATTTGTGAATGAGCGACAGTATATGACAAGCGCGAGCTTCACCAATGTCACAGATAGCATGATGTCTACCACCCACTTCTCCTGTTCATTCGTCAAGCTGAACTGATTTTCCTGCATTTATGCATCCATTTTAGTTAACAAGCATGAACTAAGATGAGCGAAACTTAGGATCACAAGATAATAATGAATTCTTCAGCAAGTAGAAGTTGGACAAGATTTTTCATGTCTGAGAGCATGTACGCCTGCTTGAATAGGGGTAAATTGCAAAAGAGGTCCTCAGCCTTTTCACAGGTTCAGTTTAATCCCAACCCTTTTAATTGTTACTATTAGGCCCCTATGACCTTTAAATTTCAGCTTAACTTCCCATATGGTGGTTACTGCGAATTCCCATCAACTGAACCAAGAAATTTAAATGAACAAAATTGTGACGAAGTGCAAAAGTAAGGTAACTCGATGACAATTGAGAAGTTGGGGACCAAACTGAAGCCTCGTAAAAATCTTGGGGACCCCTGGTGCACTTTAATCATTTGAAAAGGGTAAATAAAAAAAAAAAATCTTATCAAAACAAAAACATAGGCATGAAAACCAAACATCTCATTAAAAAAGAAAAATGTCTGTTTAAAAGCAAGGAGAAGAATATACACTTACATCAGATATTAGAGAGCGCACTGACTCTAAGATTATTTGGAGACCAAGTGTTGCCATAACAGAGGCAAAAACTAGAATCCCCTGCACAAAATATTTGCTTTGAGTAATCTTGTGGACTGGCGAAAAAAAGCATCCTCACGATAAAAAAAGGAGAATTAGAATGATGCTTCTATGAAATGCCTAGAACTAGGATTTATAGATCACATAAAAGAAAACAAAATCATTCTATAGAAAATTCCATTGAGGGCTAAGAAGAAAGCACAAAAAATGTTTAGACGTTAAGGAATAGCATGATTTCATAGGCTTTGAAGTTTGAACCAAAATGGAACGTTTTAGTTTGATCATCTTGGTTTGGTTTCCCGGCGAAACTGAAGAACACAGCTGATGCATTGATATACCTAAGGGGCTCAGTATCTTCTTAAACAAGCAAAACCAAAAAGAGATTACACCAAAGTTGAGATCAGTAACAGGTCCTCTTTCAACAACCATGAATATGATGCTTCCCACATCAAACTAGCCATTCCAGGCCAATATAACCATGATTGTTCAATAGCTTAGAAAGACACATGATGCTTGACCTAGAAAAACAAACTGAGAAATTCTGGTCCTAGTTAAAACGCTGATAATAAGAGAACAAAAATTGTAACGCATTTATATTTTATACTAGAGGTAAATAAATTTTCATAAAAACCAAAAAGAATCTCAATAAAGTCTAAAGTTTCGACTCATCTATACACAATAGCATGAAAATTAGACATAAAGCTTCATAAAAGTAGTATTAAACACCATGCGTTAAATCAAAATGTTGTGAAAATAAGGTTATTATGGTTGTCTCAGTTATGAACATTTGTTTAGATCCTTTTGGAAAACTTGGAAACAGTTTCCAGCAAAATTTGAAATCGAAATAACAGGCAGCTCAAACAGTTGAAAAGACTATACACTCTTTGGGCAGCAAAACTGACATTCCAAACATTAGAAGAAAGCCATAGACAAATGGTTGTAATTATGAAAAAAAAAAAGAAAAGAAAAAAAGGATTAGGATAATATCAGCTGTTGGTGACAACGGTAAAATATAAGCACTTTACTACAATATCAGGATTAGGCAACAAACGAATAAATAAGAACTTCTTGAAGGAAAATAATGCATTTCTTTTCAGAAAGATCAGTTAGATCCAATTTTGAAGGAAACGTACCAGCGGCTGCATGCGTTTTTTCCCAATAGGGTAGTGGTAGGGATTTGGAGTTTGCATAGAGAATGCAGTAAACCACAGGATAAACCCAGATAACAGATCAAGTAGAGAATCTAATGTGGATGCAATAATAGCTAACGAACCACTCCTTATTGAAGCATAGACTTTTGCAGCAAATAGAACCATGTTTGCAACATTTGATAATCGAATGGCCAGAGTCTCACTTTTAGCAACTTTTTCACGCTCTTCCTGAATGCGACAATCATTATAGTTAATGATAGATATAAAAGTAAAAAGTTTCTTCATACCATCATAAAACTAAATAAATGAAAAGGCTAGCATTGAGAGTAAGAATGCCAACCTTTGACATTCCAGGCAGAAATCCCCGATCTGTCAAGGCATCCATTTCGTTAAAACCCTCCAGCATTTCCACCTGCTGCTGATAATACTCGGCCACAACATCTCCAGGACCTATAGCCATCAAGAAAAGTATCAGGTGCATATCCATCATTAACATCCTACAAAGAATTACCAATTAAGGGCAATCAGAGTAGAAGAGACTTTACCATGACTTAATCAGCCAAGAAAGCACATAATGTGTGGACCAGCAGAGAACAAAGAGGAGTCAATTCATCAACAAAAAAAAAAAAAAAAAAAAACTGTATGCGACATCGAATACCTCAAGAAAACGGACTGATTTGGTTTGGTTTTCTGTGTGCATATAGATGACAGCCTTTCTTGCGAACTAAAGAATACTCCAAATTTGTCTGCTAATACTCTATTCATTTTCCAAATTTTGCCAGTCTCTTGACTAGGCAAATGAATTTTCGTTTCTTCTCTTTTTGCAACTAATTGCAGGAAAACACATGCAGATCAACAGGAAGACAGGGTTGAAAGCCGTAATTGCTCAGCAGATTCAAAAATGGAAAAACACTAAGTTAATTGAAGGTACTGCACCACTGCAGCAAACTCACCAGGTAGAGAAATTTCAGTGCAGTAGTATCAGTCACAGGTGACACTATTAAGTAGATATGAGTGATTTGATAAGTGGGGCTCAGTGTTGTGTCTTACTTCAAATCAAGTTTCCTTAATATCCTAACAAAACAATCCATTCTAGTACATGAATTCCTACCAAGTAGAACCCTTAAAAATACATAGCTATGAACCACTGGAATCAAACATCAAAAAAATTTGATTCCTCACAAACAAAAAGCAAAGCTAAAATACTAGAATCTTTTTTACTAAATATAAACACTCATTCACCTGCTCCCACAAGCGCTTCACCTTGGCCACAATCAACCAAGTTTTATATACCGAAATATAGAATCATACCCAAAATTGCAACTTCTTAATATTTTAGAACAAAAAAAATATAATACACGTTCCCTCCTTTTAGGTAAGGGAATCAACATCAAAGAAAACAACCCACCAACATAAGCAAAACAACCCACCAACGAAAACTCCCATCTCAAAATAAGACGCAACAGGAGCTTTACCACAAATCAGAAACCATCACACACAAGTAGCACGCCGGTCGGAGCAAACGCGTGCGACGGGTGGAGCACGCGATCCGCCGCACTCGTGGGGTTCGAGCGCACATCTCCGCGAGCGCGCGCGCGCGCGCGCTAGAGAGAGAGGGAGAGAGGGAGAGAGACCTAGCACGCCGAGGCAATCATGGAGCCCGCGAGGGGGTTTCTCCTGGTGCTCCGATCGCCGGAATCCGTCGAAGTTGAGGCGCCATGAGCGCTCGCGGTCGCCGGAATCCGGGAGAAGGAGAAGCTCCTCGTCTCCAGCCTCCACGCCGGGCCTCGCCGGCTCCGCCATGGCCGCCGCCGCCGCCGAGGTTTCCAAACCCTAGGACTAGATCGGAGAAGATTAAGAGAGAGAGAAAGAGAAAGAGCGAGAGAGAGAGAGAGAGAGAGCGAAGAGTGTGAGCGAAGAAGAGCGCTATTAAAGGCGCAGCGGCGCGATTAAAGAGCCAACGAGGAGTTTGGGATTGGATTGGCGACTGCTTGGCCGAATTATTTCGTTGGACCAGGTTCACCATTCAAGCCCAAGAGCCGGTCTACAGTTATCAACCTTAGGAGTGTCGAAAATCTAACTTAAAATTATTTAATGCCACGTGTAATCTTTAATCTTTAGTACTGAGCGACAAGAAAATATTATATAATAATGTATAATAATATTTTTCAAAACTTGCCTATAGGAATTAAACAATTGCAAAATTTGTAAATCAGTATTTATTGTGTGAAAATAATTATTAAATTTTATAATTTTAATAAAATATAAAATATAAACTATTATAGGCCATAACTTAATAATTTAAAATTCAGCTTAAAATTTTTTTACTTTCTAGATATTCAGAATAAGTGGTAACTTGGGTTCATAAATTATGTTTGTATTTAACAACTATGTTCGTCATATTAATTTAATAATAATTAAAAATATAATTTATAAATGATTAAAATAATAAAATATTTTTTTGGTATTGGAAATATGGTGTCCTGTTAATGTAATGTGAGTTTTACCGTTGTTATGGGTCCATCGTGGACCACGGTGCAGCGAACGGCTAGCCGAGGGGACACGTGGACGGGTGTGATTGATCCTACGGGATCCCGTGGATAAACGGATTTCACAAGCCCGTTTCGAATGGCGGGGCCCACCGACGAGCCACCTAATGGTGGGGGTCGCGTCGGCGGTTTGGCGGATACCGATCGGTCGAATCCGCTGTGTCCTCCGCCACGTAAGCGCTTTTCCACACAGCTTCGAGAAAATCCGTAGACCCGGTCCACCGAATCTTTATCTATCCCCAAGAATCCTCGTGATATTGTCAAAAAGTTCCTGTAAATTTTGAAAATGTTGATGTTGTATTTTTCTTCTTTTTTTTTTTTTTTGACTCTCGCCTTGTAGATAGATACCAGCTCAGATGACAAATTATTATGTTACATACGTGCTGATTGTTTGTGATGTTTATATATCTAAATAGCTGAAGCCTCAAGCTCTTCTTTTTCGAAACGTACAAGTTATATATTCAATCTTCGCATTTTTCGAATAATCGCCACGGATAATTGATCTTCTCTTTAAGTTTTAATATTTCTAAATACAAATATTACAGATAATTTGACAAGCAGAAATCTAAAACACTTCTTATTTGAACCGTATAAATAATCCATTCGAGCTCCCAATCTTTAAGATAGCGCATCTAGTTTTTTTTTGAGAAAAATGTAGCATGCTATCCGCTTCATTTATTCAGAAGGTGAATTAAGCTACATGGATGAGACATCAAAGCCTCAAGGGAGACGAAAACAAAGAAAAGACAGACGGTGTTTACAGATACAGTTAATTTCGCTATACTGTCAACAAGACCTATCTACCTACCAATCAGAATTTCCCGACTGAGCCATCAAGTGTTTAATCTTATGAGTCCTACGGAGAGGGTCCGCTTGATCCCTTGCAAAAATCGCTCCGTTCCTGGTCTCCCACGCCACCCACCAGCAAGCTATAATACCACATAACCCGTTACTCATGTGTTGTGTCCCCTTCCGATCTTTTCAAATATCCCATAGCCAGTGGACGTCAACTCTCAAGTCTCCTGACTGGACATCCTCCAGTGACTTCACCATAAGGAATGTGAAGAATACGCACTGTGTAAAGAGATGATCAATCGTTTTTATTACTGACCCACAAAGCACGCAAGTCGTATTCCCAATCCATCCTCTTTTTAACAAGTTGTCCATAGTGAGTATCTTTTTCTTAAGCACGAGCCAACAGAGCACGCATCTAGTTAACAATCAATTTCTCTATACAATATTTTTGATTTGGTCCCGCAGATATTTTGAGATTGAATGGACACAGCGACGCTCTTCTGTTTACGGATGAAGTGTGGAAAAGGTCCCGGGAATGATCTGTAGAAAAGAATCTCCTTGTGGAGTGAGATGGGAGCGATTTGGTATGTGGTTGGTGAGAGTTGTGGGTCCGTTTATTGGTTGGTACGGAACTAGATTTTTCTTCGGAATTCAAATGGGCCACTGATCCACAGCTCTATCCAATTTATGTACTAGATCGATGAGCGCAAAAATGATGTGGATTTGGAATCTTTGAATATTGCATTTTAGTCCCAAACCGCATTAATGGACAAATGAAAGTTAAAAGCTCGATCTCAGCTGATAATTTAAGAATTCATGTAATGATTAATTAATTGATGTTTTATTCAGAGAGCGACGAATGGTTCTGAGCTGAGTGTAGCCTTTTGTTTTGTTTTTTTTTTTTTTGTCTTTTTTGCCAGTTAAGGGTTGTTAGATTTTTCAAATAAGTGCAGATTTTTTGAAAAAAAAAAAAGAAGATTTTTAAACAAACACCGTGTTTATATAGTTTTGTTGCCAGGATAAAAAATTTAAAAAATAAATATTAGTTTCTTTAGAAATCAAACGAACGACAAAAATAATTTCCAATCAAAAAATCATTTTTTGAAATATTTTTAAAAAACCTAATTAAACGCCCACTAATGTATTCTACACTTGAGCTACGAACAACCAGTAATTATTAATAATTAAATTAAATTAATGTAACCAACTATTTATAACATGCGTGGTGAAAAACTCCATAAAACAAAACTGATAGTATATTATTTTCATTTCAAAACATAATAATAATAATAATAATAATAAGGAAAAACTTCAAAAACCCTCATGTGGTTTCGCATTTTTTCACTTTAGTATTCTGTAGTTTAAAGTGTATCGAATTAGTATCCTGTGGTTTCGCACTTTCTCACTTTAGTATCTTGTGGTTTAAAGTGTATTAAGTTAGTACTCTATGATTTTATTTTTGTATCAAATTAGTCCCGCGTGGTTTCATTTTTCTCTTTTTATTATCCATTTCGGGGTTTTTTTTTCATTAAATCAATAACAAAGTTAAAACTAAAGGGTACTAAAATAAATATTCGATAAACTTAGATAAGATATTTAAAGTTTTTTGTATATAATTTAAGCAAATATTAAACCACAGAGTGCTAAAGTAAGAAAGTGCGAAACCACATGGTACTAAAGTGAGAAAGTGTGAAATTACAGGACACTAACTTGATACACTTTAAACCACATGATACTAAAGGGAAAAAATAGGAAACCACAAAGGAGATTTTTGAAGCTTTTCCTAATAACAATAATAATAATATCTAATGATGATATAGTCAAGGAACCGTCTTATAGTGACATGCTAAAATAATGACCAGAAGAATTGTGTGACATCAACTAAGGCGGTCTTTAGTTCGTACATAGAGGTCTATTTTATAAAATAAAAACAAAAAAAGCTATTGGACTCGACATACGCATACGGGCTAGGTGTAACACGTATACTCAGTTCATCCAAAAATTCTTTTTATTCTCTAATTTTATTATTATTATGGCCTTTTTGCATAAAAAATTCACTTATTTTGAACTTTTATAAAATCGAGTCACTTTTTTTATTTTTGCAGATTCGGTCCGCTTTTTCAGCAAACTGACCAAAATACCCTTATTACTTTTTCTGTTTCCTCTTTCTTTCTCCTCTTCGTTTCTGTCNTCATTAAATCAATAACAAAATTACAACTAAAGAGTACTAAAATAAATATTCGATAAACTTAGATAAGATATCTAAAGTTTTTTCTATATAATTTAACCAAATATTAAACCACAGAGTACTAAAGTAAGAAAGTGCGAAATCACATGGTACTGAAGTGAGAAAGTGCGAAACTACAGGGTACTAACTTGATACACTTTAAACCACATGATACTAAAGTGAAAAAGTGAAAAAGTAGGAAATCACAAAGGAGATTTTTGAAGCTTTTCCTAATAACAATAATAATAATATCTAATGATGATATAGTCAAGGAACCGTCTTATAGTGACATGCTAAAATAATGACCAGAAGAATTGTGTGACATCAACTAAGGTGGTCTTTAGTCCGTACATAGAGGTCTATTTTATAATATAAAAAAAAAAAAAAAAAAAAATAGAGCTATTGGACTCGACATACGCATACGGGCTAGGTGTAACACGTATACTCAGTTCATCCAAAAATTCTTTTTATTCTCTAATTTTATTATTATTATTATTACTATTATTAAAATTTATTTGATTTTTTATAAATTATAAGATTACGGAGATGTAAAATTTATACCTATATAGAGCTGTACATATAGCATTTTTCATACAATAATAGACCAGCAAACTCCACGTTCATGAAATTCGGCATTACATGATTAATCTTACCGTCCAACCAAATTGAAGATTAATCTTAATTATTGGATTTCGTTGGATCGATCGGCATTATTAATTGCGATAAATTGGTTTTCCGTATGGACAATAAATTCATAGAAAAAAAGTTTAGGCGGAATATTGGTGACACAATTTTTTAAAATCAAACATCATAACCTTAAGTCAAACTTTAAAAGAAAGACGCACCAACAAAATAAACATTGTAAGCTCAATCTCATCCGCGCTCATCAATGCAATTGATTGGGAATCTATTTCATAATTTATGTCCTCAATCACATTTTTTTTTTCTTTTCTGAAGACATGATGAATTGATATAGTAGAGCTATACTTCACTTTTAATCACTAATTTAATATAAATTAAGTAGAAAATTAAGAAAAGTTTTTCTAAAAAAATACCATACAGTTGAATTAACTATAAAAGCATACCGACCGTACCTAGAGCAAATGACAAAGAGTTTGGTGGTTGGTATTCGAGATCCCAAGTTCGAATCCTAGTTGATTCACAACTCCAACTAAATTTATTTATATGAAATAAACAAAATAGGTAGCATCCGTTCAACAAAATTTCGGCTTTTATTTTCAACTGCAATCATCTTTTTAGTTCAGTATTTGATTAGTATAGTTTTGGCCGAGGGAAATGGTGAGAATTAACATCCCACGGTAAAATTTGCAGCCACAAGCACTCTAAGAAAAATAATATTTACAGATTTTTTTCCAGTATTTAACGATGTGTAAAATTGTCCCAAATTAATAGATCGTCGTATTAGAAAGCATTGGCATATATGAGTCGTGCGTGTATATATTGACGCTTTTGTCATTTTCTGGTGAGATATATTATAGCACTTTAAAGTGTCAAATTTTTTTTTAAACCGAATAATTTTAGGTGTCAGAAAATTAAATAATAATTTGAAGAAATTATATGACGCTATTTTTTGAAGTGCCGGTATCTACTATATAATAATAGTACAACTGTTTGGAGATGCTTACCTTAAGCGTGGTTTAAAAAAAAAATTCCTTATAATAAGCTTTATTTAGGGAAAACTTCAAATACCCCCATGTGGTTTCGCACTTTTTTATTTTAGTACCCTGTGGTTTAAAGTGTATCAAGTTAGTACCCTGTGGTTTTCGTACTTTTCAAATGTATCAAGTTAGTACCCTGTGGTTTCGTACTTTCTCACTTTAGTACCTTGTGGTTTAATATTTCGTTAAATTATATACTTCGAAATGAATAATAAAAAAAGAAAATTAAAACCAAATGGTACTAACTTGATATAAAAATGAAACCAC
This sequence comes from Ananas comosus, assembly GCF_001540865.1. Lineage (NCBI taxonomy): Eukaryota > Viridiplantae > Streptophyta > Magnoliopsida > Poales > Bromeliaceae > Ananas > Ananas comosus. The sequence continues at coordinate 903,071 of NC_033633.1, read as the reverse complement.
TGGGTACTAACTTGATACAAAAATGAAACCACATGGTGCTAACATGAGACATTTGAAACCATAGGGTACTAAAGTGATAAAGTGCGAAATTATAAAATAATAACTTGATACACTTTAAACCATAAGNGACGGCGAAGAAGAAGAAAGGGAGGCCGAGCGGCAAGGCGCAAGAGAGAGAGGCGGAGGCGCAGCCGGCGCTAGCGAGGAGTGGGGACCATTACACCATTACACCATTACACCATTTGCACCATTACACCATTACACCATTTTGCACCATTACACCATTACACCATTTTGCACCATTACACAATTACATCATTTGCACCATTACACCATTACAATTTTGCACCATTACACCATTATACTATTTGCACCATTACACCGTTACACCATTTGCACCATTACACTATTACACCATTACACCATTTACACCATTACACCATTTGCTAGTCGGCAGCTTCTGCGCGGCAGCGGGAGGAGGGGCGGCGCCGACGGAGAAGAACACGCCCGACGTCGGTGCCGGCGCCGGCTGCGCCTCCGCCTCCACCTCCCCCTTCTGCGCCCTGCCGCTCGGCCTCCCCATCTTCTTCTTCGCCGTCGTCTTCTTCTCCGCCTCGGCCTCCGCATCCAGTTTAGGCCTTCTTCTTCGCCGTCGTCTTCTTCTCCGTCGAGCCGTCGTCGGGTTGCATGTACAAGACGGCCAACTCGGTGTACCGGCCGGACTCGCCGGAGTCGCGCTTCACCAACTCGTCGGACGAGGGGCGCGATCGGGACATGACCAGCCTGTCGACGGCGCCGTCCGACGACGAGTAGTACAATGGCGAGTCGTCGGAGAGCGTGATACGCGGCATCAAGTCGTCGGCGCACGTCGACCGCCTCTTCTTTGAGCTCCCCGGCGCCGACACGGGCTCCATACTCGGCGACGC